>NW_024068608.1:0-120217 GCF_009389715.1 Phoenix dactylifera
AGTGCATTCAGAGAGAACCCTAGCAAGGCAAGCTTCATCCAAGGGCTTCATTCAAGAATCAAAGAAAGGGATTGAGCAGATTCAAAGAGGCATCAAGAGCTCCATCCTCCCTTGAAGAGTGAAGCATCCTTGACAAAGAAGAGCAAAGCCACTTCAAAGCGATAAATACTTTCTAACTCTTCTTTGTAGTTTATATTGTTTCATATGCTCATTTAGGAGTTTAAATCTTTTCTTTTCATTTGTTTGAATACTTTGTAAAGGTTCGTTGGTGAGCCCGCAAAACCAACAAAGGTTTTTGGTAAACCCGGAAAACCAAAGTTGTAAAGGTTCGTTGGTGAGCCCGCAAAACCAACAAGGTTTTGGTGAACCCGGAAAACCAAAGTTGTATAGGTTCGTTGGTGATCCCGTAAAACCAACAAGGTTTTTGGATTGTGAGCCCGGAAAACAATCCAACTGTAATCCGCGAGATTATAGTGAATTCCCAAGGGTACGCTTGGGGAGTGGACGTAGGTGCTAAGGAGAGCACCGAACCACTATATATTGTTGTGTTTGGATTGTGTTTGTGCTTTCATTTTCTCTTGCTTTACTTTCTATTCTTGCATTAGTTTAACTCACTTAAATAACCTAAGAAAGCATCCATCGCATTTAACTAAGAAAGTTTTAAAAGCACTAAAATTTAGAAGAAACCAATTCCCCCCCTCTTGGATTGTCACCTTGGGCAACAAGTGACCTTGTCAGAAAAATTCTTCGATGTCTGCAAGGTCATGGGAGGCCAAGGTTACGGCAATCCAAGAAGCCAAGGACTTGAACAAGCTTCCACTTGAGGAGCTTCTTGGATCCCTAATGACGCACGAGCTCACAATGAAACAACACAGCGAAGAAGAATCCTCTCATAAGAAAATGTAATAGCTCTCAAATCTACTTCTTCTAACAAGGATTTATCTTGCAGTAGCAGCAGTGAAGAAGAAGATCATGAGGGAGATGATGATGAGTGATGAGAGCACAAAAGTGCGACCTACATGTCACCTAAATTAGTATTATTGCTAACCGATAATGATAAATTCACTGGATTAATATTATATTTGGGTTTGGCACAGATTTTATAAATTAGAGATAAAATGCACATTAAGTACAAATTTGACTAAAAAAGGATCCCTTCCCAGATTTGACCCGGTTGAAGATCGGGTCGGGTCCGAGTCGGGTTTGGGTCCGAATCGGGTCCATTTCTTTTGTGCTTTTTGAAAATAATTTTGGGCAAATCTAAATTGGCTATATCATAACTATAAGGTGCTGGGTGACCCATGACTTGAAAGAATTGCACTTGACCCCCAGCCAGGATAGATGACCCGTCTACAAGCCAAATTTCATATCATACTATTTTTTTATTTATATGACTAATTGGACAGAACTTGGTGTCTCCCAGCTCCCATCTTACGAGGAAAAGAAAAATCCAAGCCACCGCGTCCGCGCCCCCCTCCGTGATCCAAGCGCCCGTCCGCGTTTCATCCGGCGATCCCACACGGCGTCCAGATCCTATTCCGGATTCCCAGCGTCTCAACCCTCTCCCGTGGATCCACGTCTTCCCCGCGATCCTCTCTTTCGAATGCCAGCACCACAGCATCCCGACGATCACGCTCCCAGCTCATCCCTCCGCATCCAAGCTCTCCCGTGCTAGCTCTTCCGAATCCCATGATTCAGTCCGTGATCCCAGATCCCACGTCCATGAAGGAAACTCCAGCCCATCAACGCGTTCACAGTCAGCGATCCAGCCTTCTCCCAGCGCCTCACAGCAGCCCATCCGCATCTCAAACCATTTTCAAGCATCCCAACCGCATCCCGAGCCTCCCAAATCAGCAGCCACAGCAACGGATTTTCAGCAACCCTCCACCGCGTCCATGATCGGCTCCTCCCGAAGATCACGCTCCCAGCTCTTCCGTGATCTTCTCCTCCGCATCCAAGCGCCCGGCCGCCTCTTGCGCATCCTCCGCGTTCTCCTCCTCGTCCCAGTGTATAAGAAGGGGGGAAGAAGAAAGGCAGGGTGTGCTCGGTTGGGGTGGGAACCAAAGGAGGAGCTCGACTGGGATTGGGTCCAAAGAAGAAGAAGGAAAGAGACCATCAGCTGGTTCGGGGAAGAAGAAACAGAGAGGAGTGTTGATGCTCTGTTTTCAAACAGAGCACATTCCTTTGCTTTGTTTTTTTTATTCTTTTTCTTTTTCTTTTCATGTTTAGTTTTATTTTTAAGAGCAATGTTTCATGCTTAATTTTATTTTTAAAGAGCAATGCTTTATGTTTAGTTTTATTGAGAGCAATGTGTTTTGAGTTTGAGTTTTACTTGAGAACAATGTTTTAAGTTTTAACTTTAGAGAATTTTATTTTGGTGGAGTGTTTTACTTTTAAGATTGTATTTATGCTGAAATTTTAATTTCTTTCATGCAATACATTAAATCTTCTTTTATAAAATTTATGTTTGCTTCAATCCCCTTAGTTTCATCCATTTTAATTTTATGCCAGAGCTTTATTTTTCATTAAAAATGCTTTTTGAATCTAAGTACATGTCTTCTAGTTAATTTCAATTAAAAATCATAATCCGGTAGACTAGAGAATCCATCAACATCTCCGAAATAATGTTTTCCTTTTATCATTCAAAAATCGATTTCAAATCCGAGTGAACGTTCTAATTTTTATGCAACTCCAATCGCCTCCCTGTGGATCGACCTCTTACAACCGCTATTCTTCGAGTAGGACAGGTAAGAGTAAATTAAATTTAAACTTTGTTCGTCGGTTCTAACAACGATCTGTCTAGCATATTTTTAGTTAGACAGGAAAGGACAAACAATGAGGCTCTTCTCGTACGAAAGTTCAGAAAATTCATCAACCGAAAGAAGTCCTTTCATCAGAGGAGAGGTCCCTCGAGTTCCTATTACAAGGATAAAGGTAAGAAAAGGAAAAATGAGGGAATCGGATGCTATGAATGCAAGAAGCCGGGACATTTCAGAGCAGACTGTCCTTTGCTCAAGAAGGCCAGCAAATATAAGAAAAAGAAAGTCCTCGTCTCCACCTTATCGGATTCCGATTCATCATCATCATCATCGGATGAGGAACAAGAGGAAAAGGCCAACCTCTGCTTTATGGCGAATGAAAATGAGGTAACATCTGAAACGCATTTAGATTTTACCATTGATGAATTGTATGATGCGTTTAATAAATTAATGGATGAATATAAGACAATAAATCTTAAGAATAAAGAGCTAAAACTAACCAATCAATCACACTTCCATAGATACGATAAATTAGTTAAGGATAAGGATTTTATCATTAAAGAAAATTTAGAACTTAAAACAAGCAAGCAAATGTTAATTCAAAAAACTAATACCTCAATTAAAGATAACGAAGAACTAACCAAGAAAATTTCAGAACTTAAAATCGATAAACAAACTATAAGAGATAATCTCACGAAAGACTTAAACATACTAAAAACAGAAAAACAAAAGTTGGCACAAGAACTTGAAAAATACAAATCTTTTGTAGAAAAGTTTACATATAGTTCTGAAAAATTGGAAATGATACTTAATAATCAACGAGCTGTGTTCAATAGAGTTGGTTTAGGGTATAAACCTAAGAATAAGTAAAAGCTCCTTAGTAATTTTTTTGTGAAAGCAGGGGAAAGCAAAATTAAGAATATAACCTGTTTTTGCTGTGGAAAGATAGGACATAAAGCTAATGTGTGTGACCATAGAAAAGAAAAAGCTAAAAGAAAATTTAAAAAGGTTTGGGTTCCAAAAGGAACCAACATTACTAATCATGAAGGACCCAAGAAAACTTGGGTACCTAAAATTGTATGATTTCCTTGTGTAGGAGTGTCTTGCAGCCAAAGTCGACAAAAATTGTTGGTACTTGGATAGTGGCTGCTCAAGACACATGACGAGTGACAAGGAGCAATTCTTCATCCTAGAGCTTAAAAAGGGAGGTGCAGTGACGTTTGGAGACAATAATCAGGGTCACATCATTGGGATAGGTAAAATACAAATCACCTCCTCAACCTTTGTTGATAATGTACGATTGGTAGATGATCTTAAACATAACTTACTTAGCATAAGTCAATTATGTGATAAGGGTTTTGATGTTCTGTTTAAACCATCCCTATGCATCATAACCAACTCAATTGACAATAGCTTAGTATTCAAAGAAATAAGACGTGAAAATGTATATGTAGTAGATCTAGATGATCTTGCTAAAAATAGTCCTTGCTTAGTAGCTAGTGATACTAAGGTTGATGATGCAAGCTGGTTATGGCACCGTAAATTAGGACATGCAAGTATGGATACAATATCTAAGTTAGTTAAAAGATATTCTGTAATAGGTTTGCCAAAACTAAAATTTGAGAAAAATAAAATTTGTGAAGCATGTCAATATGGCAAACAATCGAGGAGCTCTTTTAAATCCATAAATTGTGTCTCTACTTGTAGACCTCTTGAACTACTACACATGGATCTATTTGGACCAACTAGAACCACAAGTCTTGGTGGAAACTGTTGCTGGTGGTCCAAACCGAGAACGATTGGCACAGCGGTGTGAACGGGATTCCGTCTGAGTTGCCTTGGTTGGTGTTGATTGTGCTCCACCTTCCACCGGAAAACCTGCAAGCAAGCCTCGCACCACCACTGGGGTAGTGGGGGCCCTCCGACGATCAAGTCAGAGGAGATTGGAGGAGAAGGAGAGATAATTGCAGGTAGTAGGAGAGTGCTCTGGAAGTTCTTGCTTACCTCCCCCCTTCTCCCCCCCCGCAGCATATATACCAGGCTGGGGGGTCCTTCGGGGGGTTGGTCATCGTGTGGCACGATGGAGTTGCCACTGACATGGCCGTTACAGGGCGTCGTGGGGCAGCGCTGGGTACGGCCGTGACAGGGCGTAGTGGAGCTCCGCCTTGTACGGCTGTTACAGGAGATCGTGGAGCAGCGCCGGATACGACCGTTGCAGGGACAGAGGGTCGTGGCGTGCTTCAGGGGAACAGCCTGTCGTTGTCGAGAGATTGCCGACTCGGGATCGGATTGCTGGATCAAGGGGCAGCCGACTCAGGGTCGGGCTGCGAAGCCGAAGATATCCGACTCGGGGTCGGGTTACTGGATCAAGGGGCAGCTGTAGTCTTCTTGGGCGCGCGTGTCGGTCACGTGGGGCATGGTGGCTGAGTTCCCCCGTAACAGTAGCCCCCCACTTCCGAGCCTGGAACCAGAAGGGGAACGGGTGAAGGAAGTGATGCTTCGAGATTGCCGCCATCCCTCGGAGAGGCGCGCGCGCTTCGAGCTCCCCGCCTTCTTTATGGCGTATGGCGGTTGTTGCTGACCTGGCAGTCTGAGGATTTCGACGGACATCCTTCCTTAATGGCGTCGATTCGCCTTTGGGGCGCGAGCGACCCTTCGGCAGCCAGGCGTCCTCTGGCGTCACCGGGGCGTCACCCACCTTTCCGCCTATTTAACCGGGGGTCCTCCTCCGTCCGCCTTTCTCTTTACAGACATCTTCGAGTTTCTCCTTTGCGCTGCCGTCATCGCCGTCGGACTGTTCGCTTGCTCCTCCTTTGACGCTCTCGGAGCTGTTTTTCCTTCTCTTCTGGTGAGTTGCTCCATTCTTTAATTTAGGGCTCTCCATACTCTCCTTTTGTATTAGTGTACTCCAGTCGTTCCGGTCTTTTCCCCCTTTTCGACCCTGTCCTGACCGTAGATTCACTGGCCATTAGGGATGGGCGAAGTGAGAGCAGACCGCATTAAGTCGGAGTTGGCCGCCGAAGACCTAGATAGGTTCGTGGCTCGATACCACCTTCCCGAGGCCTGCAATGTTACACTCCCGGGGCTTGAGGAGAGGATGTCCCATCCTCCTCCAGGGAAGGTTGCCATCAATGAGGGCATTCTTCAGGCCGGGTTCCGCTTTCCCCCCTCGGACTTAGTCGTTCAGGTGCTTCGGGGTTTAAGAGTGGCGCCGACGCAGCTGGTGCCGAACTCATGGCGCGCCCTGACAGCCTTTCAGGTTCTCTGCCGCATGCACGAGGTTCCCGCCACCCTGAATGTCTTTTGGGAATGCTACGGCCTGAGTGGCCACCCCCAGGATAAAGGGTGGTGGTGCTTTGCGGCGCGGCGAGGGTGCGGCCTCGTCAAGGAGGCTCCCACCTCCATTCACGGCTGGAAGGAGCGCTTCTTTTTCGTTGACGCAGATCCCTCTTGGGGAATCAGGGCAACCTGGGAGACGCCGATGAAGTCCCCGATTGGCCTATCGAGGTTGTCGAGGGAGGAATCCGACGGCGTCGCCGTCTTGAAGGAGTTGGTTGCCGAGGGTCGGCTCCCCCCGGTGTGTCGCCTTATTTCCGAGGATACCTTGGTGAACGTCGGTCTGAGCTCGGTCCCCACTGATCGTGAGCCCGCCACCATTTCTTTTTTAGCTCTTTTCTCCTCTTTCGTTTCGTTCTTTCCTTCAGTTTCTCAACCTCCGACCACCTCGTCCTTTTTGCAGAGATCGACGACGTCATGCGGTCGGACAAGGCAACGGCTGTTGGTAGGACGTCCCTACTGGAAGCAGTCCGGAGGAAGAAACGAGCTCCTCCGAGCGGGGCTCCACCGGCGAAGAAGTCCCGCCGGCAGGCGACTCCGACGCCGACAGATGGGTCCGGACCCACCGATCAGGGGGACGCCGCGGGCGCGGACCGGGAGTTGACGCTGTATCAGCCCTCCGATGCCGAGACTACCGTTTCTCCGGAGGCATCACCCGGGCGCGCCCAAGATGGACGGGTCGGACGTGATCGGTCCCCAGCCCAGCCTTCGACTCGGTCGGCTCCGGATGATACGAGGAGGGACGCGCCGAGGCCCCGGCCGAGCAGGACCCTGTCAATTCCAGGGGCGGCCCCCGCCCCGAGCGTGGTCAGCATGACTCTTCCCCAAGCGATGGGTAAGGGTAAGGCTGCGGAACCACCGTCCGACTCCGGAGAGAAGTCGGGGTCGGCCTTCACTTTCGCCGGCGCCCGAAACCTCATCGAGACGGTACTGCTGGAGAAGGACCGCAGGCAGGTCCGGGAGATGAGGGTCCCTGACGTTGGGGCTGCCAGCTGCGTCTGTCTCATGTCGGTGAGTGTTCTTTCGGTCGCTTTCATCATTTATAGGCTCTGTTGATCCCCGCCTGACGCCCTCGTTTTTCCTATCTCTTAGCTCGCCCAGTACATGATCCGCCTGGAGGAGTGCTACGAGGAACAGGCGAGGCTTCTGGCGAGGGCCGAGAGCCAACTGAAGGCAACAGAAGAGGGAGGTCAGGCTGCGGCGGGGAGGACGACCAGGGACCTCGAGACGAGGCTCCAGGTAGCCGAAGAGCGGGCACTCGGCTTCGCCACCCTCGAGAAGCAACTGTTGGAGGCTCGGGAGCAACTCAAGGTTGCCTCAGGTCTCGAGGGCGAGATCAAGAAGGCGGAGGAGCGGGCCGAGAAGCAGTCCCGGAAGGCTGCCGACTACCGGGAGAGGTGGGAGAAGGCCCAGCGGTCAGCCGACAACACTCGCAACCGGACCCGGTCTCTTGAAGCCAAGCTGGGCGAATTGGAGTCGGCTTTGGAGAAGTCCCGCGCGAGCGACCAGGAGCTTCATTCGCGCCTGGAGGAGGCTGAGGCTGCTCGCATCGCTGCCGAGGCGAAGCACAAGGAGGCCCAGGCTGATCTGCTGAGGGTCTCCTCCGAGGCGGATGACCGGATTGTGGCGAAGGTCTTGGAGGCAAAAGCTCAGATTATGGAGCGAGCAGAGGCGACGCTGGCCGAGAAGAGTGCGGAGATCGGGCGTCAGGCAGTACAGGCTTATCGTCAGTCCGCCGAGTTCACCCGTGATATGTCGGAGGCGGTACAGGCCTATCGTCAGTCCGACGAGTTTGTCCGTGACATGTCGGACGCGGGGTCCGACTCCTTTGTCTTAGGCTTCGAGGAAGGCCTGGCAAGGGTGTCGGCTAAGTACCCCGAAATTGACCTGAGTGGGATCTCCCTTCTCGACTCCCCTCCGGCGCCATTGCCTGCTGCTTCTCCAACCGTCTCCCTACCCCCTACGGACGTGCCCGACGTTCTCGACCCGGGGGTTCCTCCAAGCTGACCTTCTGTATTTTGTTCTTTTCTTTGTGTGTTGGCGTTTTGCCAAGTTGTATGGGTCTCAGCCCTGAAACAATGAAAGTTAATGCAAATAGAGTTTCTTCATTTCACTTTCGTCCTTCTTCTTTTTAACTCTTGGTAGCGTCTCGCTGACTCCCGACTCTTGAAATTCTTCCGGCGCTAAGCCAGGCATCCGAGGGTTAGGCTTCAGGAAATTCCTCCGGCGCTAAGCCAGGCATCCGAGGGTTAGGCCTCAGGAAATTCCTCCGGCGCTAAGCCAGGTATCCGAGGGTTAGGCCTCAGGAAATTCTTCCGGCGCTAAGCCAGGCATCCGAGGGTTAGGCCTCAGGAAATTCTTCCGGCGCTAAGCCAGGCATCCGAGGGTCAGGCCTCAGGAAATTCTTCCGGCGCTAAGCCAGGCATCCGAGGGTCAGGCCTCAGGAAATTCTTCCGGCGCTAAGCCAGGCATCCGAGGGTCAGGCCTCAGGAAATTCTTCCGGCGCTAAGCCAGGCATCCGAGGGTCAGGCCTCAGGAAATTCTTCCGGCGCTAAGCCAGGCATCCGAGGGTCAGGCCTCAGGAAATTCTTCCGGCGCTAAGCCAGGCATCCGAGGGTTAGGCCTCACGTTGGTCGGCCAAGCCTGGCGCAAGCCGAGGCGACCGGTCGGGGCTTCAGGCTAGTCTGCTCCCGGGATGATCATCGGGTTAGCCTGGCATCCAAGGGCCGAGCCTCGGAAAATTCCGCTCGTTGGTCGGCCAAGGCTGGCGCAAGCCGAGGCGACCGGTCGGGGCTTCAGGCTAGTCTGCTCCCGGGATGATCATCGGGTTAGCCTGGCATCCAAGGGCCGAGCCTCGAGAAATTCCGCTCGTTGGTCGGCCAAGGCTGGCGCAAGCCGAGGCGACCGGTCGGGGCTTCAGGCTAGTCTGCTCCCGGGATGATCATCGGGTTAGCCTGGCATCCAAGGGCCGAGCCTCGGGAAATTCCGCTCGCTGGTCGTGCGCCTGTCGCTCGCCGCCCGACGGGATTTCTCCATGGCCAGCTGCGATTGTATTTCTCCTCCTCTCCAAGCGTCGCCTGGGGAACACCAGATGGGCATTAAGTGCTAATTAAGGGGTTACCTGGAAAATCGGATCGCCAGTTGCTGCTTGCGAGGAGTGTCAGTTAAGCGGCCGCGATACGCGCGTTCTTCGAGGCGGATGCGGCTTGGGGCGCGAGCGGAGATACGTGGACCTAGGGGTACAGGCCACCCGGAGTGTCCTGCACAAAAAATGCGATTAAGGAGAATGACGCTTAGGAAATCGTGGGAAGATACGCCTTGAGAGCCGGATCGGCTCCGGATTCAATGCGCCCGCATTTATTGGAGCCACCCGTATCGGAACGACCGGGGGGCCGCAGTTTGGCTATAAATATAGGTGCAGGTGCGATGGAGCCTGCCAAGCCGGAGCTGTTCAGGTTGCCATAGATCGTGGGCCTCCTCTCCGGCGCATGGTTGAGAGACCCCTGCCGAAGGAACGGGAGGCGCGCCCTTCGCGACTTCCGCCAACTAGCCGTTTCATCTGGGATCAACAAGGAGGTTCTCCCCGGCGGAACTCCGCTCTAGGCGTTTCATTCGGGATCACGTCTCCCCTCCTTGAAGTTCGGCCTCCCGATTGAGCTCCGCACCAGGTGCTTGATCCGGGACCGCGCCTCTATATGCTCTTCCCCCTTGTATTCCTTCTCTCCCCTAACACTGGGGAGGATCGGAATATCCCTTGGAGGTGGCGTTCCCCTGGAGGCAGCGGGAGCTTCGTCTGCGGCGGCTCCTCGTCCTCTTCGTGGGGCGTGGATGGCGCCTCCGGTTGGAGGCAGTGTGGACTTCTCCTTCGTCCACTTCTTCTTCATCCGCGCCGGCTCTTCGTCTCTTTCGTGAGACGCCGACGGTGCCTCCGGTTGGAAGCACCCACTTCCGACGGGATTGCAACCGCTTCAGATGGAGGTTTCGGGATCCCAGATCTTCAGCTCCTCGGAGTCTCCACCTCTTCTTTACTTTCTTTACACCCTAATTCCCCTCTGGGAATTCCTTGTAATCACACGAGCACGCCGTTGTAACCAGAAATTATTGAAATGCAAAGTGTTATACATTTTTGAACTGTCTTTCTGGCATCGTCGTTCTACTGGTAATACATCCGCAGGTTAGCGGAATTCCAGCTCCTTAGAATTTCTCGACCATCTAGGGCCTCCAACTGGTAGGAGCCAGGTCGGTTTACCCAGCGAACCTTATACGGGCCTTTCCAATTTGGCGCTAGCTTCCCACCTTCCGCAGGTTGAGATGCTTTAGCTCGCCTTAGCACCAGATCTCCGATTCTGAAAAGCTTCGGTCGGACCTTGGAGTTGTAATATCGGGCCACCCTCCGCTGATACATCGCCATCCGAACCTGCGCCATTTCCCTCGCTTCTTCCAAGAGATCCAGGTTCCCTCGGAGTTGTTCCGAATTGGCCTCGGGTCGGTGCGCGGCCACCCGAGGTGAGGGGAGTCCGAGCTCCACGGGGACAACGGCTTCCATGCCATAGGTTAGGCTGAAAGGTGTCTCCCCGGTAGGGGTCCGATGCGTGGTCCGATACGCCCAAAGGACATTCTCGAGTTCTTCGACCCAAGCTTGCCCCGTCCGACCGATTCGCGCTTTGATTCCTTGGAGGATTGTCCGATTTGTGACCTCGGCCTCGCCGTTGGTTTGGGGATGCGACACAGATGTGAACCGATGCTCGATCCCGAACTCCTCGCAGAAGTCACGGAAATGCTTGTTGTCGAACTGTCGGCCATTATCCAAGATGAGGACCCGAGGTACCCCGAATCGGACAATGATGTTCTTCTTCACGAACTTCCGGACTTGCACCTCCGTGATAGTGGCCAGCGGCTCTGCCTCCACCCACTTGGTGAAGTAGTCGATTGCAACAATCAAAAATTTCCGCTGAGCTGAAGCGACGGGGAATGGTCCGAGGATATCCATTCCCCACTGGGCGAAGGGCCAGGGTGCAGTGATTGGTGCCAAGGGGACAGAAGGGACTCTCTGGACGTTGGCGTGGCGCTGGCAGGCGTCGCATTTCCGTACATGATCCTTTGAGTCCTCCAACAAGGTAGGCCAATAATAGCCTTGCCTCATGATCTTGTGCGCCAAGGACCTAGCCCCCAAGTGGGATCCGCAAACGCCTTCGTGGACTTCGCCGAGGACGTAGGCCGCTTCCGAGGGGCGGAGGCACTTTAAGAGGGGGGCAGTGAACGAGGTCCGATACAGCCTCCCTTCGTTGAGTACGTAGTGGGCGGACTTCATAACAAGTCGCCGAGCTTGATCTTCGTCTTCAGGGAGGATCCCTTCGGCGAGGTAGGCGACAAGCGGGTCCATCCAAGACGGCTCCGGGTCAATCGCCATCACCGCTCCAGCCTCGCCGATGCTCGGGGCATCCAGGGTCTCCAGGTAGATCGCCCTCGACAAGTTGTGCGCGTCTGCGCTCACTAAGCGGGACAGCCTGTCGGCCCTGGCATTTTCACTTCTTGGGACCTGCTGGATGTCGACACTGCCGAGGTCGGGAATGAGTGCTTGCACCTTCCGGACGTAATTCTGCATGGTCGGGTTTCGGGCTTCGAACTCCCCACGGACCTGCCCGACCACCAACTGGGAGTCGGTGAAGACCTTCAGGCGCCGGATGCCGAGCTCCTTGGTGAGTTTGAGTCCCGTGACTAGGGCCTCATACTCCGCCTCGTTGTTGGTCACTGGAAATCCGAACCTCAAGGCATACTCGGCTATCACTCCATCAGGGCTGGTGAGGACCAGCCCGGCCCCTCCACCTTCGGGGTTCGACGACCCATCGATGTGAAGCGTCCAAATCGGGAGGTCGAGGCTAGGTGTTTCCGGCGACCTAGGTTCCGCCTCCTGCACCGTGCACTCAGCGAGGAAATCCGCGAGCGCCTGGGCCTTGATAGCGGGTCGGGGCTGGTAGCGGATGTCGAACTCACCAAGTTCTACTGCCCACTTCACCAGCCGTCCTGCATTCTCAGGATTGCTGAGGATCTGCCGCAGCGGTTGATCGGTCAAGAGGGTGACAGAATGGGCCTGGAAATAGGGGCGAAGCCTCCTGGTCGCGGTCAGCAGCGCGAAGGCGATCTTTTCAGCCTTCGTATACCGCGTCTCGGCATCCCGTAAGACCCGGCTGATGTAGTACACAGGCTTCTGGAACTTTGCCTCTTTCCGAACCAGTACCGCACTGACTGCGGTTGGGGAGACCGCCAGATAAAGGTAGAGCATCTCCCCTTCTTGCGGCTTGGACAGCAGGGGAGGAGACGCC
Source organism: Phoenix dactylifera (assembly GCF_009389715.1). Classification (NCBI taxonomy): domain Eukaryota; kingdom Viridiplantae; phylum Streptophyta; class Magnoliopsida; order Arecales; family Arecaceae; genus Phoenix; species Phoenix dactylifera. Next base: position 12,419 of record NW_024068608.1, read on the forward strand.
AAGTATTCCTTGAGCTGGTCGAATGCTGCTTGACATTCGGCCGTCCAGAGGAAGTCTTTCGGGCGTTTCAACACCTTGAAGAAAGGTTGGCAGCGTTCGGCCGACTTTGCCACAAATCGTCCGAGCGCGGCGACCCTCCCAGCGAGCTCCTGAACCTCCTTCACTTTGGTCGGAGGGGACATATCTTGGATGGCCTTGATTTTGTCAGGGTTGGCTTCGATCCCCCGCTGGTTGACAATGAAACCGAGGAACCTCCCGGCCGAAGCGCCAAAGGCGCACTTCGCTGGGTTCAGCTTCATGCGAAACTTCCGCAGGGTGGCAAAAGTCTCCTCCAAATCCGCGATGTGCTGGTCTGCATGGCGGCTCTTCACCAGCATATCGTCCACGTACACCTCCATGTTCCGGCCGATTTGCTCTTTGAAGATTTTGTTGACGAGGCGCTGGTAAGTGGCGCCAGCATTTTTCAGACCGAAGGGCATTACCTTGTAACAGTACAGCCCCCGGTCTGTTATAAAGGCAGTTTTCTCCTCGTCCTGTGGAGCCATCATTATCTGGTTGTAGCCGGAGAAGGCGTCCATGAAAGACAGCAGCTGATATCCGGAAGTCGCGTCGACCAGTTGGTCTATCCGCGGAAGCGGAAAGCTATCCTCGGGGCATGCCTTGTTCAGGTCGGTGTAGTCGACGCACATCCTCCACTTTCCGCTCGCTTTCCGGACAAGTACGACATTTGCCAGCCATTCGGGGTAGCTGACCTCCCTTATGAATCCTGCCTCCAAGAGCTTGTCTACCTCCTGGTCGACCACTCGGATCCGATCCGGGGCACAGTGTCTCTTCTTCTGCTTTACTGGTCGGTGGGTTGGGTCGACGTTGAGGGCGTGAGAAATGACCTCCGGGTCGATCCCAGGTACATCGGCCGCCGACCAGGCAAATACATCGGCGTTGGCTCGGAGGAATTCCACCAACCGAGCCCGAGCTCCCGGGTCGAGATTGGTGCCGACCCGGACCGTCCGGTCCGGGCGACCTTCCTCGAGGGGGACTTCGATCACACCTTCGGCCGGCTCCCCGTGCCGCAAGGCCACCTCGTCTTTGGCGTCGAGGGACTCGACGCTTAAGGCTTCTACGGGCTTCTTCCCTTTGAGAGTTGCTAGGAAACATTGCCTTGCGGTCGGTTGGTCACCTCGGACCTCTCCAATCCCGGCCGCCGTGGGGAACCGCATGAGCAAGTGGTACGTTGAGACCACCGCGCGAAGGGCGTTCAGTCCGGGTCGTCCGAGGATAGCGTTGTAGGCCGAGGGAACACGGACGACCAAGAACCCGAGCCGCACCGTGGCTTCTGCGGGTGCAACGCCCGCAGTCACAGGCAGCTCAACGACACCTTCGGCCGAGACAGCGTCTCCAGTGAATCCTATGAGGGGGGTGGATGTTTTGTGCAACAATTGTCTGGACAAGCTCATCTTTTGGAAGGCCTCGTAAAACAAAATATCAGCTGAGCTTCCACTATCCACAAGAACACGCCTTACATCATAGTTTGCCATAGTGAGGGAGATCACCATGGCGTCGTCGTGGGGGGTCTGAACCCCCTTTACATCTTCATCACAAAAAGTGATTACATTACCGACCCTCTGCCTCTTTGCGACGGCTGCCCTTGATGCTTCAGTCGAGCCCCCCGCGTTCCTCTCGGGCCGGGGGCAGCCCCTAGTGATAGTATGGATCACGCCCGCGACGGGTCGATTCTGCTCCCGAGGCTCCGGAGGGGCCGGGTCGGCCGGACGCGAGTCTGCGGGGGGACGTCGGTCGTTCACATATCGACCAAGACGCCCTCGACGGATGAGAGCCTCGATCTCGTCCCGAAGCTGGAAGCAGTCTTCGGTGTCGTGGCCGTGGTCCCGGTGGTACTCACAGTACGCCCGAGAGGGCCTCCTCCCAGGGATCTTCTTCATCTGTCTCGGGACCGGGAGGTCCTCCCGCCCCTTGATTTCCATGAGGATCTGGGCCCGGGGAGTCAGGAGAGGAGTGTACCGGTTGAAACGTCGGGGCGGAGAACGAGGGCGTAGGGCGCCGTGGTTCCTCGCCGGCGACAGGCTTCTGCGCCGACGCTGAGGCGTCGGGCTCCTCCCCTGGCGTGCCTCTTTTCGCCTTTTCTTCCCGAGCTTTGGAGGGATCTCGGCGGCCTCCTTGCTCCGGTGGGCGGCCGCCTCCTCGGCGTCCGCATACTGGTTCGCCCGGGACAACAGCTCCGGGAAGCTCCGCGGCAGGCGTTTGTCCAGGGAGAAGGTGAGTCTGCCCTTTCGGAAGCCACGCTTCAGGGCTGAAAGAGTCACCTCCTGGCTCAGGTTCCGGACTTCCAACGTAGCCTTGTTGAAGCGGGTAAGATAATCCCGCAAGCTTTCTCCCTCGTTTTGCCGGACATCAAAGAGGGAGTCGGAGACCAGTCGCCGTCGGCTACTGACGGCGAAATGGGTGATGAAGAGGCGGGTAAACTGATCGAAGGTCTGGATCGAGTTAGCCTCCAAGCCGGCGAACCACGCCCTTGCCGGGCCACGGAGGGTCGCCGGGAAAGCCTTGCAGAGGAGAGGACCTGATGCTCCGTGGAGGAGCATAAGGGTCCTGAAACTCTCGACGTGATCCCGCGGGTCCGCCGCCCCGTCATAGGGCTCGATCGCCGGCATTTTAAACCCCGGCGGATTCGGGGTCCGCAGGATCCTCGAGGCAAGCGCCGGTTGGGAGGAGATCTCCAAGTCGGCGAAGGGATCTTTAGAGTGGCCCTTCAGGACCTGGAGTTGTCGGTGGAGATCGTTCACCCGCCGGTCCAGGGAGCGCGACCGATGGGTGGGAGACAAGGAGCACCGAGAGGGGGACCGACTGGAGCGCGGGTTCCTTGAGGACTGGGGGGTCTGGGAACGCGCCCGGGCCCGCTTCTCGTACCCCGCGCAGCTCCGATGGGACGGTCCCGGCAGAATGGACCGTGCTCGAGAATCTTCCTCGCGCCGGCGCTCCTCCCCATGGGAGAGGAAGGAGCGCGGGTTAAGGAGGACAGGTGAGCGCTCAGGGAGCAGCGGCTCCTGGGCCCGCTGCGGCGCCCGAGACATCACACCCTGCAGGTTCTGCACCGCCTCCGCGAGGGTGCGAACCTGCTGGGCTAACTGGTCGAACTGAGCGGCTTCGACCATCTGAATGGGGGGTCGAATGGTGGAGTGTTGCTGAGAATGTGTTGGAGACGCAGCGGCCTCCCGGCCGGAGGCGCGAGAGGCCCCGCGACCGGAGGCATTGGAAGCTCCACGACCACCTCGCCGTGCCATTACGATCGCTCTAAGATTCGGCCCTTCCTCTAGCGCCAACTGTTGCTGGTGGTCCAAACCGAGAACGATTGGCACAGCGGTGTGAACGGGATTCCGTCTGAGTTGCCTTGGTTGGTGTTGATTGTGCTCCACCTTCCACCGGGAAACCTGCAAGCAAGCCTCGCACCACCACTGGGGTAGTGGGGGCCCTCCGACGATCAAGTCAGAGGAGATTGGAGGAGAAGGAGAGATAATTGCAGGTAGTAGGAGAGTGCTCTGGAAGTTCTTGCTTACCTCCCCCCTTCTCCCCCCGCAGCATATATACCAGGCGGGGGGGTCCTTCGGGGGGGTTGGTCATCGTGTGGCACGATGGAGTTGCCACTGACATGGCCGTTACAGGGCGTCGTGGGGCAGCGCTGGGTACGGCCGTGACAGGGCGTAGTGGAGCTCCGCCTTGTACGGCTGTTACAGGAGATCGTGGAGCAGCGCCGGATACGACCGTTGCAGGGACAGAGGGTCGTGGCGTGCTTCAGGGGAACAGCCTGTCGTTGTCGAGAGATTGCCGACTCGGGATCGGATTGCTGGATCAAGGGGCAGCCGACTCGGGGTCGGGCTGCGAAGCCGAAGATATCCGACTCGGGGTCGGGTTACTGGATCAAGGGGCAGCTGTAGTCTTCTTGGGCGCGCGTGTCGGTCACGTGGGGCATGGTGGCTGAGTTCCCCCGTAACAGAAACAAATATGGTTTTGTTATTGTAGATGATTTTTCTAGATATACTTGGGTCATGTTCTTAGCTCATAAAGATGAAGCATTTTCTGTATTTAAGAAATTTCATAAGGAAGTAACTAATGCTAGAAATGCTCCAGTCATAGCTATTAGAAGTGATCATGGAACGGAATTTGAAAATCATCTATTTGATGAATTCTGTAGTAAAAAGGGGATAACTCATAATTTCTCTGCACCTAGGACACCACAACAAAATGGAGTTGTAGAAAGAAAGAATAGAACCCTAGAGAAAATGGCTAGAACAATGTTGTGTGAAAGTAACCTCCCTAAGTACTTTTGGGGAGAAGCCATTAATACATCATGTCATACATTAAATAGAGTTTTATTGAGACCCATTATAAAGAAAACACCTTATGAACTTTGGAGAAGTAGAAAGCCTAAAGTAAACTATTTTCATGTTTTTGGATGTAGGTGTTTCATTCATAATAATGGCAAAGATAACTTAGGTAAATTTGATTCTAAATCTGATGAAGGTATCTTTTTGGGATATTGTACATTAAGTAAAGCGTATAGAATCTTTAACAAAAGAACCCTTGTTATTGAAGAGTCTATACATGTTGTTTTTGATGATACTAATGACATCTCTTCTAGCAAGAAAGTAGCTCTTGATGATGATGCAGAAATTCCTGAAGAAAAAATTGATGAGATGACATTACAAGAAGATGAACCAAAGCAAATTGGAGAAGCATCAACAAGCCAAGAGGTAATTGTGGATCATGGGCTGACTAAGACTTGGAGGTATGCTCATGGGCATCCTAAGGAATTAATTTTAGATGATCCATCTCAACCTGTTAGAACTAGAGCATCTCTTAGAAACTTAAATAATCATCTAGCATTTGTCTCACACCTTGAACCTAAAAACATAGAAGAAGCTGAAAATGATGTAAATTGGATAAATGCAATGCAAGAAGAACTAAACCAATTCACTAGAAACAAGGTATGGAACCTAGTTGAGCGACCCTTTGAATACTCAATAATAGAAACCAAATGGATATATAAAAATAAACTTGATGAAAATGGACTCGTGATTAGGAACAAGGCTAGACTAGTAGCAAAGAAATTTGAAATTCGTAATTAAAGTTTTCTAAACAAAGAAAGTAAAAAAAAAAAATTTAAAAAAAAATTTTAAAAAAAAATTCAAGAATTCAAAAATTTAAATTTAAAATTTGAATTCTGTGATTCGAAATTTGAAATTTAAATTTAAAAAAAAAGTAAAAAAAAATTAATTAAATTAAAAAGAAATATATTATTTTTGTTAGTAATTGATAGGGTGCAATCCTCCGAGGTGATCATACCTCTATTGGGGCTCCTCACGGAGTAATCTCCAGAGCTTATTCAACGGATATTCGGAGATTGACTGACGCATAAGGATTAGTTTTAGTTTACATTCAAGTTATTCCTATATAAAAATTAAAAAAAAAACATAAAATTTAAAAAAAATAAGAAAAATAAAAAAAAAATTGCTTGCTCATTTACTCAATACAACCTAATGACATTGCATAAATTTTAAAAAAATATTGATTATTTGCTGCATTTAGTATTAAGCATTTGCATAAAGTAATTAAGGGCAAAACCCATTAAAAAGATAAGGTCGGGAAGTCATTACCTGTCCTTAGCCCAAAAATCACCACCTTGCATACTTATCCTAAGCCAAATTAAATTAAAATCAAATTAGACGTTGGCCTTAGGGTTTTCGAGCTCAATTAGGCTCTTGGAAAGAAGCGGCTGAAAGCCACTCCAGTGAGAATTTAGTAATTGGTGATGTCTAGGAAAGTTTTACAACAGTGAGAACTGTTACGAGTATTGTGGTATTGGTGTATCCCTTCTGGCACCACCACACACCCCGGGACTTTCCTGGTCACTGATTACTGGATTGCTTAACTGGTAAGCTCAAGCTTAATCTGAAAGGGAGATTAGGAGCTGTCTAATCTAGAAGAGAATTTCAGAAACTTTTTAACCTGATACATCTCTGTGCAACTAGATTTAAGAAGCTACTAAACCTCACTTAGTTCTAAGACTAATAGGCTCAAATTGTTGTGTGGTGTTGGTTGTGGTCATCTGTGTCTAGCTCTTCTCTTCTTTTAGGATTTCGTTCATTGTAGAAGTCAAATCTAATGAAGTGTTGATAATGTATGCATGGTAGAAGGTCATTAAGGGATAAGTTAACCCCATTTGATCCTGAGATTGACAGAACTTTTCATCACAACTTGCGAACTGTAAACCAACTGTCAATCTCTACAATGGGTGAACACATTAGAACTTTGAATGAGTTATTCGCACCCGCATCCGCTAGTCCCCCTACTTGCATAGTATTACCAATTAATAATGCAGCCCAATTCGAGATTCGGGCTGCAACAATAAACATGTTACCCAAGTTTCATGGGTTCGAGAGTGAACAACCCTACATTCATTTAAACAAATTTTTGACAATCTGTCAAACGTTTAGAAATCAAAATTTAGATGAAGAGGGTATTAAATTAAGGTTATTTCCCATGACTTTAGAGGATCGTGCTGCTGCATGGCTTTATTCCCTAGCTTCAAATTCCATCACATCATGGGAACAACTAGCTAGGAAGTTCATGGCTAAGTTCTATCCCATGGTAAAAACTGAAAAAATTAAAATGCCATCAGAACTTTTAGAGAAAAATCTGAGGAGGAATTTTCCCAACTATGGAAAAGATTCCATGATCTTTTGGTCAAGTGCCCCCACCATGGGCTCGACAAGGCTGATCTAGTACATTTCTTTTACAAAGGACTACCTCCGGCACATAGAAACATGATTGAGTCCATGCACAAGGGTAGGTTCATGGACCAAACCCCGGATCAAGCCTATGAATTTCTTGTTGACTTAGCCGAGAACGCCCAAAATTGGAGTAGCTATGGTGAGGAAGTAAATAGAGATGAGTTCGGATCTAGAAAACCAGGTAATTATGAAATGAAAGCAGACCCAGAACTCAAAAATGTCATGTCCAATCTGGTGACTGGAATGAACAACTTAAGCAAAAAGTTTGATGCTTTCACTGTTTCCACTAGCTCGAGTTCATATAAAGAGTTAAATCCCATCATGAAAGTGGATCACGAGTCACATAGTTTATGTATCCTGTGTAACAGTTTTGAGCATCTAGTGGAGTGTTGTCCTAGTTTACCCAACATTAAGGCTGAGCAGGCAAATGCTCTAAACTCATATAGTGCCTTCAAGAAGCCCACTCCCAATTCATTCAGCCCAGTCTACCACCCTGATAATAGGTTCCACCCAAATTTCTCATACAAGCAAAATGAACCTATTCAGCATCAAGGTGGTCCACCAGGTTTTCAGAAGAATTTTTCCAGGATAGGTCCATCACAAATAAACCAATCATTGGCTCCACCTATTCCTACATATAGTGCCCCTATCCCTCAGCAAACTACATCATTGGAAGCCATGATGGCTAACATGATGAAGCAGCAACAAGACTTCATCCAACAGCAACAACAGACCAACATAGCTCAAACCCAGACTAACCAATTCCATGCGCAAACGATTGCAAAACTTGAGGTTAGTCTAAGTCAAATAGCAAACTCTCTAGGGGATAGAAAGAAAGGTGAACTACCTAGTCAGCCAGTGCCTAACCCTAGTAGGCAACAGAATCAAGGGCCGAGAGGCCAGTTTCAGATTGATTCTAATGGAAACCCTACCCATGAAGTTCAGGCAATTACCACTTTACGATCTGGCAAGCAAGTGGACAACAAAGTCCAACTTCCTGTGCAAGAAAAAGAAGAAAAACATGAACCAAACCCCACCCAGAAAAAGGCACAAGAACAGGGAACACAAGGAATAGAGGAGAAACCAATAGAGACTTACACACCTAAGGCTCCCTTTCCTAGTAGACTACAAGACTTAAAGAAAAAATCTCAGTACGATGAAATCATGGAAGTCTTTAAAAATGTTCAAATAAATTTACCCTTCCTAGATGCCATCAGACAGATCCCCTCCTATACAAAATTCTTAAAAGACTTAACCACGGTGAAAAGAAAAATCAGTATTCCTAGGCAAGCTGTGATGGCTGCACAAGCCTCATCTCTTATTCAACAGCAGATTGCCCCAAAATACAAGGACCCTGGTTGCCCCACTGTTGAAATTAAAATAGGAGAAACCATCATTCGGAGAGCCCTATTAGACTTAGGAGCAAGTGTGAACCTATTACCCTATTCTGTCTACACCGAACTAGGTTTGGGGGAATTAAAACCCACAAACATCACTTTGTCATTAGCAGATAGGACTGTGAAGTATCCTAAGGGAATTGTAGAGGATGTAATTGTAAAGGTAAATGAGTTTTACTACCCTGTGGATTTTGTAGTCCTCGAAACTGAACCAGTGAAAAACCCAGGAAGTCACATCCCGGTAATCCTTGGTAGACCATTTTTGGCCACTTCAAATGCTGTGATTAGTTGCCGAAATGGGATAATGACCTTAGCATTTGGAAACTTGACCGTCCAACTCAATGTCTTTCATAGTAGTAATCAACCATCTGAGATGGACGATTTAGAAGAAATTCACATGATTGAAAACATAATCAGCAAGTCCTTCGAGGAGTCAAGTTATTCTGATCCACTAGAAAGATGTTTGGCCCAATTCAGTCAAGATTGTGAGGAAGGAGAGTCGAATCAGGAGGTTAATGCATTACTAGATTCCATTCCTGTAATGGATACTAGCAGATGTGCGACTAAATTTGAATCATTACCTATACCTGAATCCCAGCTAGTACCTTCAAGTGTCAAACCTCCCCAGCTTGAACTTAAAGATCTGCCTGAAAACCTAAAATATGCATTTCTAGGGGACAACAACACCTTACCTGTTATTATTGCATCAAATTTAACTGAAGAACAAGAAGAGAAGTTGTTAAATATCCTTCAGAAAAATCAAGAAGCGATCGGCTGGTCTATAGCTGATATTAAGGGGATTAGCCCTTCTGTGGTCCAACATAAAATTCATCTAGAAGAGGATGCAAAAACCTCTAGAGAACCACAAAGGCGACTTAACCCAGTCATGAAAGATGTAGTTTTAGCTGAAATCATTAAACTCTTAGATGCAGGGATTATATACCCTATTTCTGATAGCCAGTGGGTGAGCCCAGTTCAAGTTGTACCCAAGAAATCTGGAATTACTGTGATCAAGAATGACCAAAATGAGTTAGTCCCAACTCGAATCCAAACTGGATGGCGAGTGTGCATCGACTACAGAAAGCTGAACGCCATGACTAGGAAAGACCACTTCCCACTACCCTTCATTGACCAAATGTTAGAACGTCTAGCTGGCCACTCTCATTACTGTTTTCTTGATGGTTATTCTGGATATAACCAAGTTCCAATTGCACGTGAGGATCAAGAGAAAACCACATTCACCTGTCCTTATGGCACTTTTGCCTATCCTCGCATGCCTTTTGGGTTATGCAATGCACCGGCTACATTCCAACGGTGTATGATGAGCATTTTCTCCGACATGGTGGAGAAATTTTTAGAAGTTTTTATGGATGACTTTTCTGTATTCGGATCTAATTTTAATGAATGTCTCCATCACTTGACCCTTGTTGTAGAACGATGTAAAGAGAAAAATTTAGTTCTTAACTGGGAAAAATGTCATTTTATGGTCCAATCAGGTATTGTTTTGGGACACATTGTGTCACAAAGGGGAATCGAGGTGGATAAAGCCAAAGTAGAATTAATTGCCAAGTTACCACCTCCCAAAACTGTTAGGGAAGTCAGATCCTTTCTAGGGCATGCGGGTTTTTACCGCCGCTTTATTAAGGATTTCAGTAAATTGTCGAAACCCTTATGCGATCTGTTGGCGAAAGATGCTATTTTAATTTTTTGCCAATTTGTATAACTGCTTTCGAAAGATTAAAGTCTGAACTAACCTCAGAACCCATCATAAGGTCCCCTGATTGGAATCTGCCATTTGAAATCATGTGTGATGCATCTGATTATGCAATAGGTGCCGTCCTAGGTCAGCGAGTGGGGAAGCTTCCCCACATGATTCATTATGCGAGCAAAACTCTGAATGACGCCCAACTTAACTATTCTACAACTGAAAAAGAGTTGTTGGCTGTTGTCTTTGCTCTTGACAAATTTCGTCCCTATCTGATAGGATCCAAGGTCCTTATTTATTCTGATCATGCCGCCCTTAAGTACCTTCTCACAAAAAAGGATGCCAAGGCAAGACTCATTCGTTGGATCCTATTGCTTCAAGAATTTGATCTTGAAATACGAGATAAAAAGGGATCTGAAAATGTTGTAGCTGACCACTTGTCCAGATTAATTGTCGAATCATCCAGAGAATCCATGCCTGTGTCCGAGACCTTCCCTAATGAACAACTAATGATGATTTTCCATACCAATGTTCCATGGTATGCTGATGTAGTCAACTATCTAGTTACTGAACGAATGCCCTGTTCATGGACCAAACAAGAGAAATTCCGCTTCCTAGCTCGTGTAAAATGGTATTTTTGGGATGAACCATACTTGTTCAAATACTGTCCTGATCAAATCATCAGACGATGCATCCCTGAACACGATCAAAGGAATGTCCTTTTCTTTTGTCATGACCATGCTTGTGGTGGTCATTTTAGTGGGAAGAAAACTGCTGCAAAAATTTTGCAGTGCGGATTTTATTGGCCCACACTTTTTCGAGATGCGCATGACTATTGTAAATCTTGCGATCGATGTCAACGATTAGGAAAACTTTCGAGAAAGAATGAGATGCCCCTGAACCCTATCTTAATTATAGAAATTTTCGATGTTTGGGGGTATTGATTTTATGGGTCCTTTTCCTATGTCGTTTGGGCATCAGTACATTCTTGTGGCAGTTGACTATGTATCAAAATGGATTGAGGCTATCGCGTGTAAGACCAATGATCACAAAGTGGTGATCAAGTTCCTTAAAGAATCTATCTTTGCTCGTTTTGGCACCCCTCGTGCTATCATTAGTGATGGGGGGAAACATTTTTGTAATAAAATCTTTAAAGCCCTTATGAGAAAGTACAACATTAATCACAAGGTCAGTACACCATATCATCCACAAACAAGTGGACAAGTCGAAATTTCCAATCGGGAGATCAAGACCATCCTTGAAAAAACTGTTCATACATCTCGGAAGGATTGGTCTCTTAGGCTAACAGATGCACTGTGGGCATATCGGACGGCTTACAAAACACCAATTGGAATGTCTCCATATAGAACTGTCTATGGCAAGGCTTGCCATTTACCTGTCGAGTTAGAACACAAGGCCTATTGGGCAATTAAACATTTAAATTTCGATCTTGACAAAGCAGGAGAACATAGGAAGTTTCAACTCGATGAGCTTGAAGAAATTAGAAACGATGCTTACGAGTGTGCCAAAAAGTACAAAGATCGCATAAGATCATGCATGATAAAATGATCATTCGTAAGGAATTTCACCAAGGACAAAAAGTTCTTCTATATGATTTTCGATTACATCTATTCCCTGGAAAACTTAAATCTCGCTGGACTGGCCCATACACAGTAGAGAAAGTGCACCCACATGGTGCAGTAGTAATATGCAATACTAAGGATGGTAGATCCTTTCAAGTCAATGGACATCGTTTAAAACCATACCTTGAGTATCTGAGTCCAGAAGTCGAGGAGACACTTCTGACCGACCCTATCTATTATGAGTAAATCGGAATTGTCTGGCTGAAGACATAAAACTTAGCGCTATTTGGGAGGCAACTCAACATGTAAGTTTCTTTTATATATATAAAAAAAAATCATCATCAATATATTACTAACATGCAGGTTTGGGGGATTTTGCCCCAATTTTCAATTTACCCACCCATATCAGGTAACCTCTCCTCTGTCCTCTTACTGCTTTAAATTTTCTTTAACATTGAGGACAATGTTAGATGTAGGTTTGGGGGTATTTTTAAGCATTTGGAATTTTATAAAAATAAAAAAAAAAGTTTTTAGTTAAAATAAAAAAAATATACAACACACAAGGTATATAAAATCTAAGAGCCCAATGACTAGTTGGAAGTAGTGCAAAGTGAGTTCTTTTTATTAAATTTCTTTTAGTGAGTTGTAAGCTAATTAGTGCTTTGAATTTCACAATACATCTGGCCTGCATTTTCTAAGGTATAGGTTCGACATTGTGTTGAGAATATGGTAGCAACCTCAAATCCTGATGAACCATCTTTTTCTGATCCAAAAAAAAAAAATGGTGGATTTAGTCAGGTACATCGAAAAGGGCTACCTATTGTCAAAGGTCAGCGGGCTTGTGATGAGGAACCCGAGCATAGGTCCGTAGGGGAGTCTTGATGCCCGACACCTCATGCCAACTGGTGTGAGAATTGTCGACTAATTGCTCGCTACATGGAGGAATCATCACAGGAGTAAAAGTGCACAATATATACATTATCATTTCTCTTTCAAAAAAAAAAAAAAAAAAGAAAAAAAAAGGGAGAAGAAAAAAAATGAAAAACAAAAAAATGTATATTGACCTTAAAAAAGATAATAGTGTGAAAGCCGTCGTTGTAAAAATTCGAGTAAACTGGAATATTACATATAAAGCCCATGAGGTATTAAAGGAAACATCCACAACTCTCGAAATCCTGCAGAAAAGATGATTTTGAATCAGTAAATAGGTCTTGTCCGACCAATTCTTGGAAACTACTAATATTAGCGATATTTTGGAGATCCAAAACCTTAGCTTGTGTATGGTCCAAACTTCACTGAGCACTCAAGTATAAATAAGTTTTACAACTTCCTAACGGAAAACTTAATGACTTCAACTTAAATTGCATAGTAACCTAGAATTTGGGCTACTTAGTAATTAAAACCTTGTGTGCTTTTGAAATTCTTATCAGTTATGTACTTGAAATTAGACTTTCATTTCATAAAATAAATTTTATTTTGGGATTGAAGTTTGTGGGTAACTTCACTGCAAACCCTCACGAGACAACACTCGTCCACTAGGGTAACCTAGGGGTTTAAAGGCTTGTTGCACGTGCTAAGTGCAATCGTAATGCTCTAACGAAAATGAGTATTTATCTTACTATTTTTTTAATAATAAATTACACTTTTGCACTCTCATTTTATCATTTTCACACTAAATTGCTAGAGACTAGCAATAAGCTAGTTGGGGGTGTGATGAGAGCACAAAAGTGCGACCTACATGTCACCTAAATTAGTATTATTGCTAACCGATAATGATAAATTCACTGGATTAATATTATATTTGGGTTTGGCACAGATTTTCATAAATTAGAGATAAAATGCACATTAAGTACAAATTTGACTAAAAAAGTATCCCTTTCCAGATCTGACCCGGTTGAAGATCGGGTCGGGTCCGAGTCGGGTTTGGGTCTGAATCGGGTCCATTTCTTTTGTGCTTTTTGAAAATAATTTTGGGCAAATCTAAATTGGCTATACATAACTATAAGGTGCTGGGTGACCCATGACTTGAAAGAATTGCACTTGACCCCCAGCCAGGATAGATGACCCGTCTACAAGCCAAATTTCATATCATACTATTTTTTTATTTATATGACTAATTGGACAGAACTTGGTGTCTCCCAGCTCCCATCTTACGAGGGAAAGGAAAATCCAAGCCACCGTGTCCGCGCCCCCCTCCGTGATCCAAGCGCCCGTCCGCGTTTCATCCGGCGATCCCGCACGGCGTCCAGATCCTATTCCGGATTTCCAGCATCTCAGCCCTCTCCCGTGGATCCACGTCTTCCCGGCGATCCTCTCTTTCGAATGCCAGCACCACAGCATCCCGACGATCACGCTCCCAGCTCATCCCTCCGCATCCAAGCTCTCCCGTGCCAGCTCTTCCGAATCCCATGATTCAGTCCGTGATCCCAGATCCCACGTCCATGAAGGAAACTCCAGCCCATCAACGCATTCACAGTCAGCGATCCAGCCTTCTCCCAGTGCCTCACAGCAGCCCATCCGCATCTCAAACCATTTTCAAGCATCCCAACCGCATCCCGAGCCTCCCAAATCAGCAGCCACAGCAACGGATTTTCAGCAACCCTCCACCGCGTCCATGATCGGCTCCTCCCGATGATCACGCTCCCAGCTCTTCCGTGATCTTCTCCTCCGCATCCAAGCGCCCGGCCGCCTCTTGCGCATCCTCTGCGTTCTCCTCCTCGTCCCAGTGTATAAGAAGGGGGGAAGAAGAAAGGCAGGGTGTGCTCGGTTGGGGTGGGAACCAAAGGAGGAGCTCGGCTGGGATCGGGTCCAAAGAAGAAGAAGGAAAGAGGCCATCGGCTGGTTCGGGGAAGAAGAAACAGAGAGGAGTGTTGATGCTCTGTTTTCAAACAGAGCACATTCCTTTGTTTTGTTTTTTTTTATTCTTTTTCTTTTTCTTTTCATGTTTAGTTTTATTTTTAAGAGCAATGTTTCATGCTTAATTTTATTTTTAAAGAGCAATGCTTTATGTTTAGTTTTATTGAGAGCAATGTGTTTTGAGTTTGAGTTTTACTTGAGAACAATGTTTTAAGTTTTAACTTTAGAGAATTTTATTTTGGTGGAGTGTTTTACTTTTAAGATTGTATTTATGCTGAAATTTTAATTTCTTTTATGCAATACATTAAATCTTCTTTTATGAAATTTATGTTTGCTTCAATCTCCTTAGTTTCATCCATTTTAATTTTATGCCAGAGCTTTATTTTTCATTAAAAATGCTTTTTGAATATAAGTACATGTCTTCTAGTTAATTTCAATTAAAAATCATAATCCGGTAGACTAGAGAATCCATCAACATCTCCGAAATAATGTTTTCCTTTTATCATTCAAAAATTGATTTCAAATCCGAGTGAACGTTCTAATTTTTATGTAACTCCAATCGCCTCCCTATGGATCGACCTCTTACAACCGCTATTCTTCGAGTAGGACAGGTAAGAGTAAATTAAATTTAAACTTTGTTCGTCGGTTCTAACAACGATCTGTCTAGCATATTTTTAGTTAGACAGGAAAGGACAAACAATGAGGCTCTTCTCGTGCGAAAGTTCAGAAAATTCATTAACCGAAAGAAGTCCTTTCATCAGAGGAGAGGTCCCTCGAGTTCCTATTACAAGGATAAAGGTAAGAAAAGGAAAAATGAGGGAATCGGATGCTATGAATGCAAGAAGCCGGGATATTTCAGAGCAGACTGTCCTTTGCTCAAGAAGGCCAGCAAATATAAGAAAAAGAAAGTCCTCGTCTCCACCTTATCGGATTCCGATTCATCATCATCATCATCGGATGAGGAACAAGAGGAAAAGGCCAACCTCTTCTTTATGGCGAATGAAAATGAGGTAACATCTGAAACGCATTTAGATTTTACCTTTGATGAATTGTATGATGCGTTTAATAAATTAATGGATGAATATAAGACAATAAATCTTAAGAATAAAGAGCTAAAACTAACCAATCAATCACACTTCCATAGATACGATAAATTAGTTAAGGATAAGGATTTTATCATTAAAGAAAATTTAGAACTTAAAACAAGCAAGCAAATGTTAATACAAAAAACTAATACCTCAATTAAAGATAACGAAGAACTAACCAAGAAAATTTCAGAACTTAAAAATGATAAACAAACTATAAGAGATAATCTCACAAAAGACTTAAACATACTAAAAACAGAAAAACAAAAGTTGGCACAAGAACTTGAAAAATACAAACCTTTTGTAGAAAAGTTTACATATAGTTCTGAAAAATTGAAAATGATACTTAATAATCAACGAGCTGTGTTCAATAGAGCTGGTTTAGGGTATAAACCTAAGAATAAGTAAAAGCTCCTTAGTAATTTTTTTGTGAAAGCAGGGAAAAGCAAAATTAAGAATATAACCTGTTTTTGCTGTGGAAAGATAGGACATAAAGCTAACGTGTGTAACCATAGAAAAGGAAAAGCTAAAAGAAAATTTAAAAAGGTTTGGATTCCAAAAGAAACCAACATTACTAACCATGAAGGACCCAAGAAAACTTGGGTACCTAAAATTGTATGATTTCCTTGTGTAGGAGTGTCTTGCAGCCAAAGTCGACAAAAACTGTTGGTACTTGGATAGTGGCTGCTCAAGACACATGACGGGTGATAAGGAGCAATTCTTCACCCTAGAGCTTAAAAAGGGAGGTGCAGTGACGTTTGGAGACAATAATCAGGGTCACATCATTGGGATAGGTAAAATACAAATCACCTCCTCAACCTTTGTTGATAATGTATGTAATACCTGGGCCCAAAAATCAACTGAGCCCAATACGCCTTTTTGGGCCCATATTCGAGCATTGGGCCATGACATCTAATAGGCTAACTGGGCCCATGGTTGGCAGCCCGTTTGATGGCTGCCACCTCATGCTTTGTGCATGGATGTGACTAGAGCCAGCTGGGGATCAGAAGAAGGCCCAGCTGTTAGGCTCTTCACAAGGGAAAAGCTGGGGGTGACACCTCACCCTAGCTAAAAGAGCCTCATGTATAGACCCCTTACAACTCTTCTTCCTCCCCAAGGATTTTCTGGGACGACCGCTGAAGCGCCAAAGTAGGGAGCACCGCAGATCATCCCTGGAAATGGGTAAGCTCCCTGATCATGCTCAGTCCTTCATCTTCCTTGTTTTCAAAAAAAAATATAGAGGAGGGACTCCATGGACCTCAGCTGCAGTCGCTGCCGGCTCTCGGTAGGGGGCTGCAGTCGGCTGGAGCCCATTCCCCTTCTTCTTCTTCAGTGGGATAGGGGGTCTCGGTGAAGAAGAAGAAGGGAGGAAAGAAAAGAAAATGAAAGAAAGAAGAAAAAGGAGAGAGGGAAGAGGGGACTCACCCGTGTGCGGCCGCGAGCGTCGCCGGCGCCGTTGGTCCCCGTCGCTGGCTCTTCCTCTCCCGAGATCCCTCTTCTCCACGGGAAGGAGAGAGGGTCGGCGACCACGGGCCGTGGCTGCTACAGGCGCCACGGGAGCCACCGGCCGACCTCCATCTGGCCCCCCTCCCGAGCCCCGGCATGGGGTCGCCCCCTCTATGGTCACGGAAGAAGAGAGGGAAAGCAGAGAAGAAGGCAAGAAAGAAAAGAAATAAAAGAAAGAAAAGAAGGAAAGAAGAAAAGGAATGAGGACTCACCGGCTCGTCATCGTGTGCGGCGGCCGCCGGCTTCGGCCGCGAGCACCGTCGGCACGATCGTCAACTGCAGGCGCGGCTGAGAGCACCGCGGGCTCGGCCGGGGACGCCGCGGGGCTTGGCCGTGGGCATCGGCCGCAGGCGCGGCCGAAGGCGTCATGGGCCTGGCCGCGGACGCCGCCGGTCGTGGCCTGTCCCCCTTCCGCTCGCCGTCCTTCCTTCCGCTCGCCATTCCCCCCTTCGTCGGAGAAGGGAGGAGGAGATCGGGATGAAAGAGAAGAAGGGAGAAGAAGAAGAAGCTTCGGGAAGGAGAAGAAATGAAAAAAAAAAAAGAAAAGAAAAGAGAAGAGAAGAAAAGGAAAAAAAAAGGGAAAGAAAAAGAAAAAAAAAAGAAAAGGAAGGAAAAGAGACGAAAAAAAAAATGAAATGGGTTTAGCCAAATTTGACTAACCCAAGCCCAATTAGGCTGGGCTAAGTCTAAATCCGAGCCCAATTAGATTGGGCTAAGTCTGGGCGAGCCTAAACTATAAGTTGGGTTAAATTCGAGCTAATTTAAGTTAAACTGAAATGGGTCCGAACCCAATTAAGCAGAGTTGGTCTCAGCAGACCTAATTGATTGTGAATCAGGCTCAATTCAAGCCCAATTCAACTGACAGAAGGTCGAATTGACCTTGGGCTAATCCTGACTCAGGCCCAAATGAGCCACATTGACCAAATCAGAGGGTCCAATTGGCTGGACGCAATTATAAACGAGGCCCAATCCTTTAATTAAAAACCCAGTCAACCCATGTGGACCTAATCTGGTTTTAAATTGAGCCCCAAAGGCTCTAAATTGGGTAAATTGGACTTGGGCTAGATCCTTGGATGGGATCCAAGCAAGTAAATTCATAGTATGATGAACTAAGAAATTTTATAATAAATAAATGGGGAATAATGTGATCCCTATGGTGTTGTTTTAGGTGATTAAGGATTTGTCACCTGGACTTGAGAAATTTGGAAAGCGAATTGAAGTAAGTAATCTATTTTAATCTTATTGTGGATCATATGAGTACTATGGTTGTTAAGTTTTTAAAGTGTTATTCATGCATGATATGTTATGATGGATAAGTAACTTGCCTAATCTCATAAACTATGGCCATGTATGCACCATGATTATGCTTATATTTTGAATCATGCATGCAAGTTAGTATAACGAAATACTATCTAGCCAAGAGGCACTATAATGGGCTCAAAGATGCTACTGATCGAATGCAACTGAGCTGGCCTTGCTAGTGGCCGAGAATAACTTCACTGGCCTTGCTAGTGGCCGAGAATGACTAGCTGGCCCCGCCAGTAGCCGAATGGACTTTGCAGTAGCATCCGAGAGAATGGACCACGGCATGCCGGGGGCACGGTTTCATATGCATACTTTATGAAAATGATATTTGAAGCATGATCATGAGGCTCATTTCAGAGCCTGGGTATATGAGGCGGGTGTTTCCAAATCCTGCAGATGCGTTTTGGGGAGAAGCAAAAATCGGTGAGGGGTGAAGGACGCTTGCGTGAAGCCCCGGAACCGGCCAACATCTGGTAGGGGAGCCCCGTGTTTCCCCCTCATGTGGGCCCGATAGTCACGTGCCCTGCGCAGGCGGGCCGTGACATTTATGAACGTGCCTGGCCAAAGCATACATTGTTTTACAACGGGTTTTTGAATATGTCTTTATGAAATATTGTATTTTGCTATAACCGCTATCTCCTTTAAATGATGCTAATCGCATGAATTCTTATGTTTTATGAAAATTCTGTTTGACTGAAAATACTGCTTTGTTTTCCAAGCATACATATTTTGCCATGATAAATTGTGAGATAATACGCATGTCAGCTTCTCAAACCCTGCATAAACATGGTTACCATTATGTTCGATCCGGTAAGATTATGTATGATTACTTACTGAGCCGTGTAGCTCATATCCGTTCATTTACTTTTTCTTTCATATCCGCACCACTGATAGCTGCCAGAGACATGTTAATTTGGTATCAAGGCTTCTTTCTTTTGGGGTAAAGCAAGTATACTTTTGTGTACATAAACTACATAGAAGCTCTGTATTTGGGTACTGACCAGCATATTGTACTAAGAATGCTTTCATATGAAAAGATTTGGTTGGTTTGACTACCCTGTTACCCAGGTATGAGGCTGCGTGCTATTGTGGGCGGTAGTCGGCAATAGCACGGCCGTGTCACGGATCCGGGTCCGGAGCGTGACAATGTACGATTGGTAGATGGTCTTAAACATAACATACTTAGCATAAGTCAATTATGTGATAAGGGTTTTGATGTTCTGTTTAAACCATCCCTATGCATCATAACCAACTCAATTGACAATAGCTTAGTATTCAAAGAAATAAGACGTGAAAATGTATATGTAGTAGATCTAGATGATCTTGCTAAAAATAGTCCTTGCTTAGTAGCTAGTGATACTAAGGTTGATGATGCAAGCTGGTTATGGCACCGTAAATTAGGACATGCAAGTATGGATACAATATCTAAGTTAGTTAAAAGATATTCTGTAATAGGTTTGCCAAAACTAAAATTTGAGAAAAATAAAATTTGTGAAGCATGTCAATATGGCAAACAATCGAGGAGCTCTTTTAAATCCATAAATTGTGTCTCTACCTGTAGACCTCTTGAACTACTACACATGGATCTATTTGGACCAACTAGAACCACAAGTCTTGGTGGAAACAAATATGGTCTTGTTATTGTAGATGATTTTTCTAGATATACTTGGGTCATGTTCTTAGCTCATAAAGATGAAGCATTTTCTGTATTTAAGAAATTTCATAAGGAAGTAACTAATGCTAGAAATGCTTCAGTCATAGCTATTAGAAGTGATCATGGAACGGAATTTGAAAATCATCTATTTGATGAATTCTGTAGTAAAAAGGGGATAACTCATAATTTCTCTGCACCTAGGACACCACAACAAAATGGAGTTGTAGAAAGAAAGAATAGAATCCTAGAGGAAATGGCTAGAACCATGTTGTGTGAAAGTAACCTCCCTAAGTACTTTTGGGGAGAAGGCATTAATACATCATGTCATACATTAAATAGAGTTTTATTGAGACCCATTATAAAGAAAACACCTTATGAACTTTGGAGAAGTAGAAAGCCTAAAGTAAACTATTTTCATGTTTTTGGATGTAGGTGTTTCATTCATAATAATGGCAAAGATAACTTAGGTAAATTTGATTCTAAATCTGATGAAGGTATCTTTTTGGGACATTGTACATTAAGTAAAGCGTATAGAGTCTTTAACAAAAGAACTCTTGTTATTGAAGAGTCTATACATGTTGTTTTTGATGATACTAATGACATCTCTTCTAGCAAGAAAGTAGCTCTTGATGATGATGCAGAAATTCCTGAAGAAAAAATTGATGAGATGACATCACAAGAAGATGAACCAAAGCAAATTGGAGAAGCATCAACAAGCCAAGAGGTAATTGTGGATCATGGGCTGACTAAGACTTGGAGGTATGCTCATGGGCATCCTAAGGAATTAATTTTAGATGATCCATCTCAACCTGTTAGAACTAGAGCATCTCTTAGAAACTTAAATAATCATCTAGCATTTGTCTCACACCTTGAACCTAAAAACATAGAAGAAGCTGAAAATGATGTAAATTGGATAAATGCAATGCAAGAAGAACTAAACCAATTCACTAGAAACAAGGTATGGAACCTAGTTGAGCGACCCTTTGAATACTCAATAATAGGAACCAAATGGATATATAAAAATAAACTTGATGAAAATGGACTCGTGATTAGAAACAAGGCTAGACTAGTAGCAAAAGGCTATAATCAAGAAGAAGGTATAGACTTTGATGAAACTTTTGCTCCTGTAGCTAGACTTGAAGCAATTAGATTGTTACTAGCATTTGCATGCTCTAAAGATTTCAAATTATTTCAAATGGATGTAAAAAGTGTCTTTTTGAATGAGTATATTAATGAGGAGGTGTATGTAGAACAACCTCCTAGTTTTGAAAATCATCAATACCCCAATCATGTGTATAAATTAAACAAAGCACTTTATGGTTTGAAACAAGCACCTAGAGCATGGTATGAAAGACTTAGCAAATTTCTGTTAGACCATGAATTCTCTAGAAGGAACGTTGATACAACATTGTTTTTAAAAAGAAAAAACAAAGATATGTTAGTAGTTCAGATTTATGTAGATGATATTATTTTCGGTGCTACTAACAATCGTCTCTGCGAAGAATTTGCTGACCTAATGCAGAGCGAATTTGAAATGAGCATGATGGGAGAGTTGAACTACTTCCTCGGGCTCCATATCAAACAATCTGAAGAAGGGATCTTCATCAATCAAGCTAAATACATCAAGGAGCTGCTTAAGAAGTTTGATATGGAAGGAAACAAGTCAATCAGCACACCCATGAGTTCATCATGCAAACTAGACCAAGATGAATCAGGTAAATCAGTAGATCAAAAGATGTATAGAGGTATGATAGGATCTTTATTATATCTCACTGCAAGTAGACCTGATATCATGTTTAGTATATGCATGTGTGCTAGATATCAATATAATCCTAAGGAATCACATTTAATTGCAGTTAAGAGAATTTTTAAATACCTAATAGGAACAAAAAATATAGGTTTATGGTACTCTAAAGAATCTAGCATAAATTTAATAGGGTATACAGATTCAGACTTTGCTGGTTGTAAACTTGATAGAAAAAGTACCAGCGGGTCATGTCAATTCTTAGAAGAAAATTTAATCTCTTGGTTTAGCAAGAAACAAAACTCAGTTGTACTATCTACGGCGGAAGCCGAATATGTTGCTGCCGGGAGTTGTTGTGCTCAAATCTTGTGGATTAAATAACAACTTGAAGATTATGGCATTAAACAAGATAAAATTTCCATTAACTGTGATAATACAAGTGCCATTAATCTAACTAAAAATCCAATTCAGCACTCAAGAACTAAACACATTGAGATAAGACATCACTTCATAAGAGATAATGTACCGAATGGTGATGTGACACTTCAATTTGTGTGTACTGATGATCAACTTGCTGATATCTTCACAAAATCTCTGAGTGAAAATCGATTTTGCATACTTAGAAGAGGGTTAGGAGTGATTGATCCATTCTAGTGATACTCTCCTCTAGTTCATAGATTTTAAGGATTAGTCTATGGTGGATATAGAATTTGTTATCTATGATCATCAAATCAGTTCCTAAATCATGGATAAGTCCATAACTCTCTCTTGTGGCACGAAAATAACATGATTTTTGGGTGCGTGCCAGAGTTCGAGTCGACTCGGATACATTTTAGAGTCGGCTCATGGGGGAGTCGACTCGCGCATATTTTGGAGTCGACTCGCGGTCGAGTCGACTCGCGGTCGAGTCGACTCGCGACTTACTGGAGTCGACTCGAGGTCGGAAATCCGATCTTTTAACCCTAATCGAAACGTTCAATCCCCACTTCTATTCACAGCCGACACTGTTCCAAAATCCTAGAGCCGACTCCGACCTCGTCTCCGACCCATTCTAGGTCTTCTCCATCGAGTTTTTCTCCATTTTTCCTAGTTCCTCTCCCGTGTCTAGGTCAAAAATGCCTAGAAAAGTAGTTGTCCCAAGCCGAAAGAGACCTATCTCCGTGAGCGGGGCCGAGCGACGGTCCAAGGCTCGGAACGAACCGGCGAGGCCACCACCTCCGGTTCCTTCCCCGCCTAGGCCGGTTCCCTCGCGCTCATGCGCCGGGAAGGTTGTCTCTACCGGGAGGCATGTCAACTTTGACTTCCTCTCCTGGAAAGGGTTCAACCTAGGGCATCACCTTAGAGCCCAAGGTTTAGAGTTTTTCTGCACTCTTGACCTCCCTACCTATCCAGGGCTTGTTAGGGAGTTTTATGGTTCAGTGGCACGGGTAGGCGGGGGTATCCAGAGAACTGTTATGGGTGTCCCTGTATTCATCTCGGAGGACTTTATTGCACGAGTCCTCCATCTCTCGAGTGAGGGGATTGTTCCCACACACCCCTCTGACAGGACAGAGGCCCTTACGGTTATTCTAGGGAGTCCACCAGTGTCCCCCATAGAGGAGGTGTTCGCAAATCAGCTTTCGGCTGAAATGCGACTTCTCCTTAGTGTTATCTCTAGGACTCTCTTCCCGAAGACAGGTAGGTTTGACTTCATTTCGGAGAGAGACCTAGCCTTGATGTTCTACCTCCTCCAAGACACACCCATCCACTTTCCAAAACTTATCTACAAGTACCTCTATGAGCCCTTAGATAAATCTAGGCTCAGTCTCCCTTATGGCATGTTGTTCACCCTGATATTTAGGGAGTTAGAGGTCCCCATTTCTGAGGGGGAACCCTCTCGCTCACTACGATTTACAGATCACATGGGTGAGGGAACCCTTCATCGGATGGGATTCCATAGAGTAGAGGGAGTCTGGGTACGGAGACCATCCACATCTTCTGACCCTACCACTCATCACTCACCCAGTCCTGATCATGACCAGGACCACTATACAGATCCTTCCACCTACCCTTCCACCTCTGCCCATACCCATACCGAGCCCTCCACCTCCACTGCCCCATCTACTTAGCAGCAGCCACTGGAGGTCCGCATTTCTTCTGAGCAGCTCCGAGAGTTGCGGCAGGAGATAGTGAGGGATCTCAGAGATGAGTTGCTGAGGGAGCTCCGCGGTCCTTCGAGTGCTCCCTCCACCGAGATTGTTCCCTCCCTGGCAGCAGTAGCCGAGATGACTGCGCACTTGAGGGAGGAGATATCAAATGTGCGCAGCCTGGTCCAAGCTCAATACTGGAACATGAGTGACGTCAAGGACGACACGAAGAAGATGCGAGACGGCATCAGACAAGAGCTAGGAAGCCAGAGCCAGGGTGCCGAGAAACTAGCCCATGCACTGCTCTCCAGGTTGGACACCCTCCAGGAGAGTGTCAACCACATTTCTTCGATTCAGTCTAGAACCACCTCGGAGATACTTGAACAACTGGGAAACATCAATGAGGGGTTAAGCATGGTCATCAAACACACTAGACTGAGCAAGGAAGCCACATCCTCCACCACAAAGAAACCCTAGTGTTTTTGTTCTTTTTACTTTATGATGTATAGTCCCTTGAGGACTTCTTTTGATATGTAATTACAATTGTACTCAAATTAGCATCAATACAATGAGTAGGCACCTCCTTTCAAATTTGTGCATTCTTGAGTTCTTGTACTTTTCTGTGCTTTCTGCCTTTTTACTATGATGACAAAAAGGGGGAGAAAATATATTGAATTGAAATATAAAGGGAGAATCAATAAAAAGAAAATTCTTAAAGCACAAAGTAATTTGTTCTAAGTGGATTCGATACCTCGAGGCTCATTATCTCTCTGTTGGGGCTCCTAAAGGAGTAATCTCCAGAATCCATTCAAGAGATATTCGGAGATTAGTTGAATCATACTCAAGAACAAATTGGCAGATTTTTCCTCTAAAACCAAAAATTTAAGCTCAAAAGCTTCAAGACATTAAAAGAAAATTCAGAGAATCTAAACAAAATTGAATGCATATGTTGAAGGAGAAAATCTAAAATCTTAAGAAAGCAAATTCATTAAACATATATAAGCCAAACAATTGATTGCATGACATGAAGGCTTATATAATTCCAAATGAAAGGGGGAGCTTTAACTTCAGAATTTACTGTCTCACACCTTTCAATTTTGGATAAAGTAAATGACTAGACACTTGAATTCATTTCAAAACTTTATTTTAAATCTCCTTTTGGTTGAGCAATTCACTTTATAAATACTCAATGTTTTGTCATCATCAAAAAGGGGGAGATTGTGGAGTGATTGATTATAACCCTATTTGATTTTGATGAGCTCAAAGCATTTGAGTATATCTTGTACTAATGAATTCAATCTAGTGTTTCAGCCAAATATTTGTGAATTTATGTTTAAGTGTCTCTAGCTTTGGTTCAATACATTTTGGCTAAGTATGGAAATCAATTTGAACCAAAGTCTGAAGCTCGAGTCGACTCCGGAAGATTACGAGTCGACTCCAAGTGTATCAGAAGCACTGGCACAAGCTCGAGTCGACTCCGACACATTACGAGTCGACTCCGACTAAGAACAGACAGTAGAACAGAAAGATAAATCTCAGACCCTATCACCGAGTCGACTCCTGAAGAATTAGAGTCGACTCCGATGCTTGCCGAGTCGACTCCAGCAAAGTACGAGTCGACTCCATGGAGTAACAGACTGAAAGACAGAGAAGTCGTTTTGGACTCTGAGAACCGAGTCGACTCCAGAAGAACTCGAGTTGACTCCAACGGTTGGCGAGTCGACTCCTAAGGAAGCAAGAGTCGACTCTCAGAGGAATGCAAGACAAAGTCAGAGAGCCAACTTCGATGTCTGAGAGCCGAGTCGACTCCAGCAAAGTCCGAGTCGACTCCGAGGCAATTCACCTTCAAAACACAGAGAAACAGTTTTCGGATCCTGAGAGCCGAGCCGACTCCAAGTACTCACGAGTCGACTCCCAAGTCAGCCGAGTCGACCCCAACAAAATCCGAGTCGACTCAGAGGCAGTTCAACTCCAAACACAGAGGATCAGTTTTCGGACTCTGAGAGCCGAGTCGACTCCAAAATGATCCGAGTCGACTCGAGAAAGAAATGAAGAAAAACAGAACTCTGGAACCCTGAGAACGAGTCGTCTCCGGAGGGCCGAGTCGTCTCCGGACATTGGCGAGTCGACTCCACGTTTTGCCGAGTCGACTCCAGAATGGGACGGCACTTTATTTCAAATTTTGAACAGTGGGCGAGTCGACTCCAGTAAAGCATGAGTCGACTCCAGCAACAGCCGAGTTGACTCCAGATCGAGCGAGTCGACTCCGATCCCAACGGACACTTTGTCAGGAGTTGCAGAGTGTGCAGAACGGCCATAAATGTGTGTCTAACGGCTAGTTTTCGTTGGGGATGGCTTAAATAGCCAGAGTGAACAGTAATAGAGTAAGAAAGAGAGACTCCATTAAAAGAAAAAGGGATTTCCACCTACCAAAGCCTCTCTAGAGTAAATACAAGAGAAAGAAGGAAGAAGTGCATTGAAGTCCATCCTCCCAACATCTTCCTTGCATTCAAGGCTCCTCATCTGACAGCAAATCTTCATCCCACTCACGAGGAGATTGCAGAGTTCGAGAAGCCTCTTTCCTCAAATCTAAAAATCTGTTTGAGGGCTTCTAACTCTTCTTTAGTTATATTGTTTATATTTGCTTTTCAAGAAGCTATTCCTGTACTCTTTACAAACTGTTTTCTTGTTACTTGATTCAATCAGGGGATTGAATCAAGGGTGTAGAGGTTGGTTGGTGAGCCGAGGTTAAAACCAATGGTGTAAGAGTTTGATTGTGATCCCGGAAAAACAATCGGATGGTTCTAGTCGGTGAGCCTGTGAAAACCGACCGAGTTCGTTGTGATCTCGTAAAATAACAAGTTGGGTTGTGAGCTTGTAAAACAACCGGCTGTAATCCGAGGGATTATAGTGAACTCCCAAGTGAAGCTTGGGGAGTGGATGTAGGAGCAAGGGTTAGCTCCGAACCACTATAAAATCTCTTATGTTTGTGATTGTTTTATTGTCTCTTCCATTCCTTTCATTCACTGCATATAGTAACTAATTAATCCACTTGCAATAAGTTTTGATTAGTTACTCACAAAGTTTTTAATTGCAATAATTACTTAAAACCCAATTCACCCCCCTCTTGGGTTGTCTTTTTGGGCAACAGTATGTTTGGTTGACCATGGAAAAGTGAGATTTTCAGAGTGCTTATGTTTGGTTGACCATCCACTTTTTTGAGAAAGTTATGTGTAATTTCTATTATATCCTTAATAAAAATTAGGTCTTTAATGCCTCTTTAATGCTGAAGGGCTTTTTTGAAAAAAAATAAAAATGGAATGATTCTCGGCTAATGGAAAAGTAACTTTTTCATGTTTCTCATGAGAAAGATTTTTCCATATTTCTCATGGAAAAGTAGATTTTCCATGAAATGTGGAAATCATATTTCCATAGAAATATAACTTTCCCATATTTTTCCTTTGAAAACTCCAACTAAATAAGAGATATCTCATTACTTTTTCATTGACCATATTTTTTCGCCTTCTCTTTTCGCGGACGAAATGAGCCCTTAAGAGGCAAGAGGCATAAATGGGAATGTTGAAACCTTCAAGGATTTGGCCATAACAAAAGAGAACAGAAAAATAAGGGAGAGGATTATGAACAAACTTTTATACTCCAGGCAATGACGAATTCTTTCATGATATTGTTGGTGATAGCCGCCTACCATTATTATGAATTCTTTTGGATTTTGGCATGTAGATTCGTACAATCTATCAGCTACTGAACCAAACATGGCTTGTTCGGGACCTGGGGAAGGCTTGTCATTTCTTATGCATACTCCTCGTAGGTATCCCACATGCATGGTATTTTTTCGGGCATGTGGCCGCTCTACTGGCTGGTTCTTTTGACGTGCAAAGAGCTCTTACAAAGCATTCGTTGTGGCCTTGGGCTTCCCTCTATGTGCCATTTCTACATGGCACTTCTCACACAAAATAAATTGGAGTGTAAGGGATATAGCTAGTGAGATGTGGTTTATGGATTAGTCTGAAGCTATTAAATTTTGAATTGTTCGTATTGTGCCGATTCTTCTCCAATCATTCTGCTGGGAGGAGTTGTTGGCCAAAGCAAAGCTCCAGTTCAGCTCTAGGGCTAGACCAATCTTCAAACCTTTGCAGCAGATAGCGTTATATGAAGGCTGGAGCATGGTTTTTGCTTTTAGGTATGGTGTGACGCCTAGTACTACTGGATAGATAAGTCATAGGTCACCAAGACATCTAATCTTGCATCCATGAGTATCAGCAGATCTGATCTGGAAAAGTGAATGTCATATGAATTCTTTACTACAAATTACTTTTCTTATTGCACCATAACTCTTCATTTGATCAGTAGCCATAAGTATAACTTTTTTTTTTTGTTGTTGTCCCTGCAACTCAGATACCACTTGCTACAAATTAAGTTACATATTTTATGGACATTAATATGTATTTTGGTTTATTTCTTGGTGACATGTCAAGTTGCATCATGCATATCGCTGGAAGGTTAAATTGTTGGTACATTTTAATATTAAAATGGGAATAATTTGTTAATAAATTTGAGATAGTGAGGGGGAGCATCAAGGGATAGGAGTTTCACGTTTTAATACCGCTATTCATGTGCTTATGGTGCTAATTTTTTCTTATTTTATAATGGAAAATTTATCACATACTCTCCCACTAGGCCACTACTCTCTCTACTTGTGTGTTAAAGGCCTAATTTTATTTTATTTTTTGCAACAGAAAATTTATCATCCTCTCAACCCTGGCAAGGTCTTGTAAGCTTATGAATGAATCGATCACTATTAGCATCATACAACACGCAGCACATCCTCGTCTCTTGTACCAACAAACTTGAGAGTACTCTAGCCAAAGAAATGTATTTTTTTGGTAGAGTTTGGAGTTTAACTTCTTATGGAAGGTTGGTTATGAATCATATAATGATTCAGTCGGACTGGTTCGTGCGCTTTACCGACCGCAAAGAGCTTGAATCTTCTTAAAGAGAGCAAGGTTTCCACGCCCCAGTCATATTAGCATTGTTATCTCAAAGAAAAAATTTACTTTCTACTGCAATTTTATTCCAATTATCGTATCTCGCACTAAGAATTTGAAGGAGATTCAGTGGAACATACAATTGAAAAACATGCTGAAAATAATGTTGGATATGTAGAAAGGAAAGGTGCTATTCTACCTCAATCTTCACAAGGTTGCCTCTTATCTCTCACTGAAAAGTCCAAAGAAAGTTGACGACACCAACATGACCGATGAGGAACGTTGTGCATCAAGCGAGAGTTGAATATGAAAATCATGAATACAACTATTGGTACTATCTCTTGAATTATCTTGCAAATAATTTTTTTTTATGATTTTTATTATAACACTTTTTTTGCAAAGAAAATCTAAAAAGCCTTGCAGAATAAGCATGACACCGAAGAGATTGGAGAAAAAAAAAATGCAGCAAGCTTCTTTCTGCTTCTAAATGGTGGATGGCACATCCATAGTGAACCTAGCTCAAGATTTTGTGATGATAGTTGGAGAGCTTCGATATGAACTATGAAAGCATCAAGAGTAGGGACAATCTTATTTGTCTGTGGCATTATCAACAAGTTGTCACCTTCATGGAGGAGATTTCAGAAGGCCATGCACCACAAACAAAAAGAGACATCCCTTGAAACACTAATTACTCGCATTTGCGTAGATGAAGAGGCAAGAGGACAAGATGCACTCATGACATAAGAGAGCAATGAACAACCCTCACAATTAAGATAAATTTAATTTTTTGCAAATAATAACTTGCCCAATAATAATTTTCCTAGAAATTCCCAATTGAAGCGGAGAAAGAAAATATGAAAAATTATGGTAGACCTCCCAAGTAATAAAAGCAATAGAATATACTATCATGTTATCCGAACAAAATTATAACCAGGCACAATCTAGACCAAATTCATTCGAAGCAACAACTAGCGCCTCAACATTTTTACCATAGCTTTGGATCATGATCATTTTTTTTTCTCTTCTAAGTAAGTTAGGTGCAACAGATCCACATACATCAACTTGAGGAGTATTACAGCTATCACAATCTTGCACAATCTCGCCCAGTACAATATACACAATTTTCGATATCACAGTTACCATATATTGTATGCAAAATCTTGATATATTAGCTCAGAGCAATCACAACAATCTTTCCAAATAAGTATTTCTTTCATACTGATCGTCCAAAAATCATGGGGATCTAGTTGTCTTATTAAAATTTAGTATCTATACCAAATCATATAATTTTGCTATAGTATTGTACTATACCCGATCCTCAGTATTTGTTCGATAATCATGGGATTTTGTTGTTGTAGTCTACTATGTCTGGTTCCCAAAATCAAGAGGCTTAATATGTATATAAAACACATTAGTCATATGAATATCACAAGAAATTCTAATCTTATTTCCAATACAATTCTCTTCAAAAAGAAAGTTCAAAATAAGCAAAACACCAATGTATGTTTCGTGTGCGGCAAGAGTGGGCATATTGCTCGAATTTGCAATTTATGAAAATGCGCACCTACATCCCAGGCTAACGTAATTGAGGAGCCCCTTGTGGCCATCTTGACAAGCATAAATATGGTGCAACATGTTGATGGGTGGTAGGTACGATGCAGTTCTAATCGGCATGTTTGTTATAATAAAGATTATTCAAAATTTACGCTCCTTATAAGGAGCCTAAAACTAGTATACTTGGTGACTCATATACACCCAAGTGCTTAGAAGTGAAGAGGTCAAGTAGAAATTCATTTTTGAAAGAGTGTTAATTTTGAAAGATATGTTGTGCACTCCATCCATGAGAACAAGTTGATGTCAAGTTTTTTTCTCAACAAGGCTAGATTCAAGCAAATTGTGGAGTCTGATCAATATGTAATCACTAAAAGGGCATTCTTGTGGGCAAAGTTATGCTTGTGATAAAATATTTAAAATGAATATTGAGAATAACGAGTCATTTGTTAATTCTATTTATATGCTCTCTTCTATTAATTTTTGGCATGCTTGTTTGCGTCATCTAAATATTAAAAATGTGGGAATATAGCTCAGGATTAATCTTAATGGTGAAAAAAGACTTTGAAAAATGTGAAACATGTAGAAAGGTAAAAATTACAAAAAGAACTCATAAAAATGTTGAAAAAATACTAAATTGTTAGAACTAATTCACACTGATATTTGTGAACTTGAAGAAATTTTAACTCATGGAGGATATAGATATTTTATCACTTATATTGATGATGTTTCTAAATATACTTACACATATTTGCCTAAAAATAAAAGTGATGCGCTTGCAAAATTCAAAGAATTTCTCCCCAATAAAAAGATTTAGATTTAGAAGTGATGGTGGCCATGAGTATGGATCTTTTTGACTCAACTCATATGTTCAATCATTGGGACTAATTCATAAAACTACTCTACCATACTCGCCTACCTCCATATGGTAGAGTAGTTTTATGAATTAGTCCCAATGATTGAACAAATAAAACCTTGATTGAGTTGACAAATGCCATAGTTATTGAATTAGATACTCTCTCAAATCTTTGGGTTGAAGCAATTTTAACTGTTTGTCACATTTTGAATAGGGTGTCACACAAAAAAAGGCCAATATTACGCCACTTGAGTTGTAGAAGCATAAACCAAATTTGGAATACTTTAGTGTTTGGGGCTCTATAGCTTATGTAAGACTGACCATAGAACATCGATGATGGCTATTAGAGTTGCCACTTATGCTTTTCTTGGGTATGTAGTATACAATACAATCTATGGATTTTTGGACATTAAAAATAATGTGATAATTGAATTAGGTGATGCTATTCTTTCATGAAGAAAAGTTTCCATTTAAATCTAAAAATAGTGGGGCCAAGAAGTTAAACAAAATATTTTTTATAAACTTAACTCTTCTACATCGTCTTTACAAAAAGAAGTAAATTCTGAGTTTGAATTAAGGAGTAAAAGAGCTAAAGTGAAAAAAGATTTTGGCCTTGACTTCTATCTTTGTAAGAAGAGGAAAAACCAATTTTCTTGCAGGAAGCTTTATCAATGCTTGATGCTGCTTTTTGAAAGAGACTATACATGATGAAATGAAATCACTAATTTTTAATAACATTTGAAAGTTAGTTGATTTACCACTAGGTTGAAACCATAGGATGCAAATGGGTCCTTAGAGAGAAGCTCAAACAAGATGAGACTATTGACAAATATAAAGTTAAGCTTGCTGCTGAAGGATTTAAATAAAAATAAGACCTAGATTTTTTTAATATATTTTCTTTCATCACTAGAGTGACATCCATTAGATTACTAATTGTAGTGGCTGTAGTTCATGATTTAAAATTCACCAAATAGATGTCAAATCAACTTTTTTAAATGGGGGCCAAAATGAAGAAATTTATATGGACCAACGTATAAGTTTTGTAGAGCTTGGCTAAGAAAGCAAAGTGTATAAACTGACTAACTCCTTTTATAGCCTAAGATAGGCCCGTAAGCAGCAGCGTCAAAAATTTGATTCTGCATGATTGATAGACAATGGCTATAAGTCAAATGAGTGTAATAAGTGCATCTATCATAACTCTTGGAAAAACTCATATGTTATTATTTGCCTCTATGTGGATGATCTTTGGCTCTCATTTGCATGTTATCAAAGAAACCAAAAATATGGTTCATAGCCATTATTATGTGAAAGATCTTGGCGAGGAAAATTTTATTTTGGGTATGAAAATTACAAGAAGATATTATAGCGTTTATTTAGTTCCTGTTAAAAGTGAAAATGATGTTATAAATCAAAAAGAATATATTAGTTTAATTAGTACTAGACCTGACATTGTATATGCAGTTGCAGTACTTAGCAGGTTTACTTGCATGCTAGGTAGATAACATTAGCATGCTATTGAAAGAGTAATGAAATATTTAATTGGTACCAAAAATTATGACTTATTTTATAAAAATATCTTGCAGAACATGCTGATTGAAATACATTATTAGATGATACTTTCTCTACCATAGATCATATTTTCACTTTGATTGGTGGTGCTATCTGTTGGAAATGCAAAAACAAAATATTATTACTAACTCAATCATGGAAGCTGAGGTTATTGCTTTGGCTTCGGCATGTAAGGAAGCAAATTGGTTAAAAAATTTATTATTTGAGATTCCACTTTAGAAGAAGCCAATTCTACTTATTTTAATTCATTGTGATAACACTACTGCAATTGGTAGAGTGCACAACCATTATTATAATGCTAAATCCAAACCCATAAGGTGAAACAAAGTACTGTGAGATCATATTGGACTAATGGCACCATTAATGTGGGTTATATTAAATCTTATGATAATCTTGTAAATCCATCGTCTAATACCATGGCAAGAAAAATGATTTGGTTTGAGGAGGATGAGATTAAAGCCTATAGAATCATGAGATAACAAATCATAGCGTGACCGTAAGAAATGCACTATTGATTTTATTCTAAATATATTATTTATTTAATATTTAAAAACTCATCCTTATGGTCTGAGTGCATTTATTTCGTAATGTTTTAGAGTTTGAGTTTTCAGGAAACTCTTAATGAAAATTGTAGCTCTTATGAGTGGGGTGTTTGAGTTATAGGAGCACCTTTGAAAAATTTCACCTATACGAGTATAGGAGTGGGGCTGCTCCTTACGAGAATTGGGCTTATTCTCAAATACGCTCATGAAAAATCCCATGCTGGCTATTAAAGCTGATCATGTTAACACCTGGTTTGTTATGTGTAGATAGTAATACTTTATTTATCCTATGTTGTCATAGTTCAAGTCTAAGACAATTGCTGACTTTGGAGTAGAGATTACTATTTCGCTAAGTGAAGGCTCATCGTAGAGCACACTTTCATGAGGCATAACAATTCCTCTTTGGCTCTTAAACTGTCCTCTTCTATTTTGATATTAAAATAAGTGGAGGAATGTTGGTACATTTTAATATTAAAATGAGAGTAATTTTTTAATAAATTTGAGATAGTAGGGGAGAATATGAAGGGATAAGAGTTTCATATTTTAACACCACTATTCATGTGCTAATGGGGCTAATTATTTCTATTTTTTGGAATATTTATCACACATTCTCCCACTACTCTCACTACTCGCGTATAAGGACTAATTATTCTTTTTTTTTTTTCTGTAACAGAAAATTTATCATCCTCTCACCCCTCTAGCTCATTGCTTAGCTAATAGCGGACCACATTAACTTGGGAAGGCCCCATGAGCTTATGAATAGATCCCTCACCATTAGCCTACGACACACAACGGACAACACATCCTCGTCCCATATACCAACAGACTTGAGAGTACTTTGGCCAAAGAAATATGTTCTCTCGGTGGAGCTTTGAGCTCAATCTCTTGTCCAGAGTTAGTTCTAAGTCATATGATGATCCAATTGGATTGTTGTATTCAAGAGGGGATAAGTAGAAAAAGTTTGCCGTACTAGTTCGTAGGCTTTGCCAACTGCAGAGGGCTTGAATCTCCTAAAGAGAGAGATTTACGTGCCTCATCCTGATAATTAGCATCGTCATCTCAAATAAAAAAAACTACTGTCGATTGTAATGTTGTTCCAATTATCATGTTTCATACCAACATAAACTCTGAAGTGTGAATGAGTAGCACACCCACTTTGATGTATCCATACTATATGAATCTAAATTATTGTGCTTTAGTACTCTGTAATGAAGATTCTAACTTTGTTCCCTTGTCATAAATCATGACTTTTCAAATAGTGTGGTTATGTTAGTTTCTCTCTATTAGGCCTTCCTTTACTAGCCGATGATTTCTGAGGACTTGTGGCCATGTAGCCATCTCAACGATAATGAAGCTCTTTGTTAAAATCATAATGGAGAATTGCTGAAGAAACTAGAAGGTAAGTTTCGAAGAATATTAATATTTGCAGATGCAACTTTATGTTGGTTGGCATAACTGTGCCATTTTACTGTTGTTCTATATTTTATTTTAAAAAGTAGAATATAGAATGCATCAAACTAATTAACATGGATTCATAACTTATATTTTGGCATAATAGTTCGCTTTCATTCTGTCTCACTCAGGAGAGAAGATAGAAAGAGGGGGAGAGGTTTGTGTAAATGGGAATTGTCAAAATAAACCACATTGTGGTTGTTCTAGCAAGGCGAAAGATACATATTTTAGTTAATGAGGTTGTAATATATGGAGGAAGAGATCACAGGGAACTGAATGAACATATGTGGAAGGATCAACCTGCATCAGTTGAAGGCCTAACTCTGAGTTATATTAATCGGCAAAGAAATACATCTAAAGCCTTCTCCACCATACACTGGATATGTCTTGCTAGTTATGTGATAAGTGCTAAATAATGTACAAATTTATCTATTTTACATAGCACTTATTACTATTGTTATGCACATATTTTAAATATTAACAAAAGAAAATGTGTTTCCCCTCTCATTTCATTTGAATAAATTATTAGAGGTAATTCAAGTTTGGTTTAATTTTCTATATTAATTTAGTCTAATGTGTGTGCAGGTCGAGTCATCCCATTCACGAACTAGTCTCAATCTGTTCCATGTGTGGACTACTTTCTCCCACATGTGCATGAAGCTACCCATTCCTTTGTCCACGTCATATTTCCCGTGTGCACCAAGCTTCCCAACTTAGCAAAACAAAGGCCTCTCCCATTTTCTCCACGTGTCCAAACTTTCTTTATTTTAGATTCAGAACAAAGCCCTTCCAACTTACCCGAGTGGACCCCAACCACTTTTCTAAAAAAAAGAAGAGAAGAAGAAATATAAATAATAAAAAAATTCAAACATCCTACTCATTCCCGTATTCATCTTCCACATTATTTTATTTTATTTTATTTCTTCTCTTCCCCTGTTTCAGAACAAGCCGCATGATCCTCCGCATCCTCCCCCGCTTCCGCGTTCAAAGAACTCCACCCAGCCGTCAGCATCCAAGCTCCCGCTTCCAATCAAGCACCCGAAGAAGGAAACCCATCTCATCTTCTCCCGTTCACGCCATCAATCCCGGAATCCCAGCCATCAACAGCCACCGTGCCAAGCCGTCCGCATCCTCAGCGTCCCCACCGCGTGCCAGATCCCGTGCCAGCAACGCTTGTCTCCAAATCCTCCGCAATCACCGAACCTCCCAGCCCCTCTTCCGTGATCCCGACGATCCCGCACTGCAGCCAGCGACCATTCCGAGCGAGTAGAAGACCAACTCCTCCGCGATCACCGTGCGTATCAACCAGCAAAGCCAGCAACGTCTCCAGCCAGCCGGGCGTCTTCCGCATCAGGCATCCGCCTGCATCCCCGCCTCCTCACAGCTGCCGTTCTTAGCGAGCAAAATCCGAGATCCACGCCCTCGTCCCAGCTCCTTCCGGATCGGCGTCCGTCTCTAGCTCCTTCCCCTTCTCCGTGATCCAGGCATTCCGCATCAGCCTCCCAGCGATCCCGCGGCACCCCTCATCCGGAGCCATCCCCTTCCGTTTCTAGCCATCAAGGAGCACGAGATCCGGCCATTCTCCTATGGATTGACGCCTTTCGCCCCATCCATCCGCGATTTTCCCTCCAGCATCACGCCCCGGAATCAGCCGGCCGTGATCTCTTCTCCCTTCCCGAACGAGCACTCCGGACAGCTATAAAAGGAGGGGGCTGAGGCGTTCGGAGGGGAGGGAGGCTCGGTGGAGAAGAAAGAAACAGGGGGGCTCTGTTTCGGTGAAGAAGAAGAAGAAAGCCGAGAGAAAGAAATAAAAAAAAGAAGAGAGAGGGGAGGAAAGAGAAGAGTCTTGGATATTTTGGGAATTATGGGAGGTGATCAACTTCATTTGAGGATGGGAGGTCGTCCGGAAGCCATGCTCGGCTAAACATCTAGTCTAGGGCTGGATGAAGCCCTAGCAATGTATCAGGGCATTGTAGTTCTTATTTTTATTGTTATTTTGGAGCTTGTTTAAATTCTTATTTTCAATGAAATATTCCTTTATGATATTTAAACTTTGAGCATGCTAGTTACTAATCATGTTTGCTAAAGTAGTCTAAGATGATCCATGCCTAGGAAGATGAAGTGTGCTGCATCCTAGATTAGCATACTTAGGTAGACACTTCATGCTATACCGAAGATGGATCTTCCTAACACTCTTTATGTTTTTATTTTAAAAGGCTTATAGCCAAAAATTGCATGCCTTCCAAAAGATAAAAATTAAGAACACAATCCTTGATGCAATGCTATGTGGTGGATTCCAAACCCTAGATCTATTTACTTTGATTAAATTTCAATTCGTACTCATAGATTAATTTAGTTGAATCAAGTTAGCAAATCCTTCTTTTTGATTTATTTTTAAAAGAAAAATAACTTGTCTCCAATCCCTGTGGACCGACACCCGTAATCACTATCCTACAGGATACGTGCTATTGCGTGGTTTATTTTCAAAATTGAAATAACCGATCAATTTTTGGCGCCGTTGCCGGGGATTGCTAGCATAGTTATTTTTCTTATTAAAAAAAAATTATTTAAAAATTAAAAAAAAAATTCTTTTAAAAAAAAATTCTATTATTGTTACTTTTCTTATCTTCTTTTTCTCCCTTACTAATTTTTATTTATATTATTTGATCAGGAATCGAGGAAAAAATCTGGGATGATCAAAAGGAGAACTGCCGGAAAAGAAATGTTGTAGAGGTTTGCAAAAAAAAAAAAAAAAAAAATTAAATTGCTGGGGAAATTCCCTTTGGTAACCTCTAAACTTTTCTTATTTAAATTAATTATTGGTTTGAAATTTTGTGGTGATTGTTTGATTTTAATTATAGCAAAATTGTGAATGCATGCTTGATACACATACACAAATCAATTTGCACATAGTAAGGGCAATCACCCCAACAAGATAAGAGCCGGATTTCATCACCGGACTCTTGCCCAACTTAGGTGAACTCAATCTCACATAGTGTCATCTTTAATTAAAATCAATTAGACGTTGGCTCCTAGGGACATTCGAGCTCAATAGGACGAAGATCACCGAAAGTTGCACCAATTTCGCTCTGTGGCTTAGTTGATGTCTAGGCAAGCTTTGTCCCTATAAGGGAGACAGTTCATCTGTTCGAGGCAAGTGGGTTTTAAGTGGGACCTTTGCGAACGCATCGTGACCCCTCCACTTACCTGGGAGCTTACCTGGTCAACTCGGTTCATTAGACCGGATTGGAGGCTTAGGTGACCTCTTCAAACCAGTTAGGAGCTGTCTAGTGATTTTAGGACAAAGACTAGGATTGATATGCTTTTCTCTTTTATTGCATGCTTGATTGATCAAGTACTAGTGTATGCACGGTAGTCGTTCTAGAGTACAAAATCTATTACCTTTTGACCCTGAAATAGAACGAACCCTTAGGAACATTCGAGCTAAGATCAAAACATTAGGATCATCCCCACCTCTTAAGATGGCTGAAGAACAACCCAAACTCTTGAGGGAATACTTTACTCCCACTATTTATACTTCCCCATCTTGCATTCGATTACCTGAGGTAGCAGCTGTACAATATGAAATAAAGTCTAGTGTGATCCAAATGCTCCCATCTTTTTATGGGCTCACCAATGAAGACCCATATAAACACCTAGATGAATTCCTTGAGATTTGCACCACTGTCAAGATTCAAAATTTCACTGATGATGCTTTAAAACTTAGATTATTCCCCTTCTCCCTTAAAGATAGAGCCAAACAATGGCTGAATTCTTTAGAAGCTAACTCAATTCGTTCTTGGGATCAAATGCAACAAGAATTCCTTAAAAAATACTTTCCCATAGGAAGAACGAACCAGTTTAGACGTGCCATTACAAGCTTCTCCCAAACCGAGGGAAAAGAATTTTATGAAACTTGGGAGAGATTTAGGGACCTAATCCGTAAATGCCCTCATCATCAAATACCTAAGTGGCAGCTAGTGCAATGTTTCTATGACGGTTTGACGGAACGAAACCGTCAGATGATCGATGCTGCATGCGGGGGGACTTTCATGCTTCGAAATGAGCATGAAGCATGGCAACTATTTGAAAATCTTAATGAAAACTCCCTCCACCATGCTTCATGTTCTCGTCAAGCATCCCCGAATTTTCAAAGAAAAGGGGCCATTTGTGAAATAAGTCATTCTATGGACCTGTCTAGCAAGGTAGATGCATTGTCCCATAAGATTGACCAACTAATGATAGGAGGACAGGTCGTTAGTTCTTCCCAAGCACAAGTGTGTGCTATCTGTTCTAGCCCATCGCATCCTATTCATGAGTGCCCCTCAGCACCCCAATATCCCGAACTCGTGCAAGAACACATCAATGCTGCCCAAACACAGCCCAGACCGGGTAATGATCCATTTTCCAATACATATAATCCGGGATGGCGGAATCATCCAAATTTTTCTTGGAGGCAGCAAGCTTCTAATACCTCCCAACCCTTCTCCCAAAATTTTCAAAACCCTCAGAATTTTCATCTCTACCGTCCCTCAACTCAATTTCAGCATCCTCCTCCTCCAACCCAAAGAAATACATCCTTTGAGGAGAAGGTGTTGACTGCCCTTCAAGGTTTGGAGGCAAATACACAACTATTGCACTCTCACACACAATCAATTGCTAAGCTAGAATCCCAAATGGGTCAACTAGCCAATGCATTAAATAAACGAGAGGAAGGTAAGCTTCCAAGTCAACCAATGAGTAATCCTAGGGGACAATATGTGGCTCAAGAAACCCGACTAAATCATGAGCAAGCCAATGCTTTGACTACCCTAAGGAGTGGACGTATAATAGATAATAAGGTTGGGGAGGGTAACAATAAGGAAGATGAAGAAGAGGAGAGGAATGTTTCACGTGAAAACCCAAAACCTTCTTCAGCTAATCCACCATCTGTCACAACCCATACTCCAAAGGCTCCATTTCCTGAAGCACTTAATGCACCCACTCCCTTTGGCAAGAAGGGAACTTCACTAGAAGAGATGATGGAGGTGTTCAAACAAGTTAAAATCAACCTTCCACTTCTTGATGCCATCAAACAAGTTCCCTCCTATGCCAAATTTCTCAAAGACCTTTGCACCCAAAAGCGAAAATCTAGGACACATGTGCCTAAAAAGGTCTTACTTACTGAACAGGTAAGTTCCATTCTCCAATACAACACCCCTCCAAAATTCAAAGATCCTGGCGCTCCCACTATTTCCTGTGTCATAGGAGATAACTCCATTGACCGAGCGCTCTTAGATCTAGGGGCAAGTGTGAATCTTCTACCCTATTCAGTCTATGAGAAATTTGGGTTAGGTGAATTAAAACCTACCTCGGTGTCCTTACAATTGGCTGATCGATCTGTGAAGATACCACGGGGGATGATTGAAGATGTTCTTGTCAAGGTAGACAAGTTCTATTTTCCAGTAGATTTTATCGTCCTTGACATGGAACATGTGCCCAACCTAAAAAAACAAATCCCTGTGATTCTTGGTCGTCCCTTTTTAGCAACAGCCAATGCATGTATCAACTGTAGAACCGGGGCAATGGATATATCATTTGGGAACATGAAAATTAAATTGAATGTTTTTCATGCCGCTGACCAACATGTGAGGGAAGACGAGTGTTGCCTAATTGACGAAATGGATGATCTTGTAGAGGAAGCCCTTCCCTATATCTTAGCAGATGACCCCTTAGAGGCATGTCTGGCCCATTTTGACATTGACAACTTTGATATAGAC
Organism: Phoenix dactylifera; assembly: GCF_009389715.1. Lineage (NCBI taxonomy): Eukaryota > Viridiplantae > Streptophyta > Magnoliopsida > Arecales > Arecaceae > Phoenix > Phoenix dactylifera. The sequence goes on from NW_024068608.1 coordinate 52,921, forward strand.
AAGGCCATAGAAGAAGTTAACATCTTACTTGACAATCAATCTCCAGTGAGTTCCCTTCCTTGGAAGAGCCGACCTGAACCTCTTCCTCCCATTGCCAGCGCGCCACTTTGTCCTTCCATTGATTCACCACCTAAACTTGAGTTAAAGCCACTTCCAACAAATCTTAAGTATGCCTTTCTAGGACCAGAAGATAGCCTCCCTGTAATTATCGCAGCCAACTTATCTACTGAACAGGAGGGTAAACTTTTGAGGGTGCTAGAAGAAAATAAACATGCCATAGGATGGTCTGTGGCCGATTTGAAAGGGGTTGACCCCTCTGTTTGCATGCATCGAATTCATCTCGATGATGATGCAAAACCTACCCGAGAAATGCAAAGAAGACTCAATCCTAACATGAAGGAGGTAGTCAAGAAAGAAGTGGTGAAGTTATTAGATGCCGGAATCATTTATCCAATTTCTGATAGTAAGTGGGTGAGTCCGACACAAGTGGTACCCAAGAAATCAGGTATTACTGTGATTGAGAATACGGAAGGAGAATTAATGCAAACACGCACAACCACGGGTTGGCGCGTGTGCATTGACTATAGAAAACTTAATTCAATGACTAGGAAGGACCATTTCCCTCTACCTTTCATAGATCAAATTTTGGAACGGTTGGCTGGTCAAGGTTTCTACTGCTTCTTAGATGGTTATTCTGGATACAACCAAGTACCTGTCTACCCGGACGATCAAGAGAAGACCACCTTTACCTGCCCATTTGGGACATTTGCATATAGGAGGATGCCTTTTGGACTATGTAATGCACCCGCAACTTTTCAACGATGCATGATGGCCATCTTTTCAGATATGGTGGAAAACTTTCTAGAAGTATTCATTGATGATTTCTCAGTTTTTGGCCTATCTTTTGATGATTGTCTGAACAATTTGACCTTAGTTTTGAAAAGATGTAAGGAGACCAACCTAGTACTAAGTTGGGAAAAGAGCCATTTTATGGTTCAAGAAGGCATAGTTTTAGGACACGTCGTGTCCAAGAGGGGCATTGAAGTAGATAAAGCCAAAGTCGATCTTATTTCCAATCTTCCTCCACCAAAAACTGTGAAACAAATCCGATCATTCCTTGGCCATGCTGGTTTCTACCGTCGCTTTATTCAGGATTTCAGTAAGATTTCCAAACCCTTGTGCAATCTTCTTGCCAAGGACACTCCCTTTGTCTTTGATAAAACATGCGAGGAGGCATTTGAAAATCTTCGCTCGAAATTGACCACTGCACCTATCATACGGCCCCCTAATTGGACCCTTCCATTTGAACTAATGTGTGATGCATCCGACTATGCTATTGGGGCAGTCTTAGGGCAACGGCTAGATAAAGTACCTCATGTCATTTACTATGCTAGTAAAACACTCTCAGATGCACAATTAAACTACACCACCACTGAGAAAGAATTGCTAGCGGTAGTATTCGCACTAGACAAGTTTCGATCTTACTTATTAGGATCCAAGGTTACCGTATTCACTGATCATGCTGCCCTTCGACACCTTCTTGCAAAGAAGGATACCAAACCCCGTCTGATTCGATGGATTCTTTTACTACAAGAATTTGACCTAGAAATTCGTGATAAGAAAGGAACTGCAAATGTCGTAGCGGACCACTTATCTAGGATTCTTCTTGAGCCCTCTTGTAAAAATACCTCACCCTTGCACGATTCTTTCCCAGATGAACAATTATTTGAGGTACAAAGAATAAAAACGCCATGGTTTGCAAACATAGTGAATTACCTTGCCATAGGACGAATTCCTGATGATTGGTCAACTCAAGATAAGAACCGATTCTTTTCACAAGTAAAGTTCTATTATTGGGATGATCCTGATTTATTCAAGTATTGTCCCGATCAAGTCATCCGTCGATGTGTCCCTGAATGTGAATTTCAAAGTATTCTTTCATTCTGCCATTCACAAGCTTGTGGGGGACATTTTGGGGGTAGAAAAACTGCAGCAAAAGTTTTACAAAGTGGATTTTATTGGCCCACACTTTTCAAAGATGCCCATAACTTTTGCCAAACTTGTGAACGGTGCCAACGGATGGGTACCATCTCTCGTAGAGATATGATGCCTCTCAATCCTATTTTAATTGTAGAAATCTTTGATGTCTGGGGTATTGACTTCATGGGCCCTTTCCCACCATCCTTTGGTTTCGAATATATTCTGGTAGGGGTTGATTATGTTTCAAAATGGGTAGAAGCTGTCGCCACTAAAACTAATGACCACAAGGTTGTGATTAAATTTTTACATGAAAACATCTTTTGTCGTTTTGGTACACCCCGGGCCATTATCAGTGATGGGGGATCTCATTTTTGCAACCGATCTTTCGAGGCTTTGGTTCGCAAATATAACATCACCCACAAAGTTGCTACCCCATACCATCCCCAAACGAGTGGACAAGTCGAGGTGTCCAATAGAGAGTTAAAACACATCTTAGAGAAAACGGTACGTCCCGATAGGAAAGATTGGTCTCAAAGGATAAATGATGCACTCTGGGCTTACCGTACCGCCTACAAAACTCCTATTGGCATGTCCCCCTACCGATTAGTTTTTGGTAAAGCTTGTCACTTACCGGTAGAACTTGAACATAGAGCTTTCTGGGCTATAAAAAAATTTAACTTAGACATGGCAGTAGCTGGTCCTCACCGAAAACTCCAACTAAGTGAACTTGAAGAATTGCGTAATGAGGCTTATGAAAATGCTAAAATTTATAAAGCAAGGACTAAGGCTTTTCATGATAAAAATATTAACCGTAAGTCCTTCGAACCTGGTCAAAAGGTTTGGCTGTTCAATTCCAAGTTGCGACTCTTCCCGGGTAAACTTCGCTCTAGGTGGGATGGACCATTCGTAGTGAAAAAGGTTTCTCCTTATGGTGCAGTAGAGATCCAACACCTCAATGGTGGACATGTTTTAAAAGTCAATGGTCAAAGGTTAAAACCTTATGTAGACTGTGTTGCCGACGGGCAATTGATCGAATCCCTTAATTTAACGAACCCTGTTTATCAAAATAATTAAGGACCCACTGTGTCTGGCTGAAGACAATAAACTTAGCGCTTGTTGGGAGGCAACCCAATTCTCTTAGATTATTTCTTAACATTGAGGACAATGTTAGGTTTAGGTTTGGGGGTATTCATCTTGATTTTCATAAAAAAAAAAAAAAAGTTTTAAAAAAAAATATAATAAAAAAAAAATCATCTTTAAAAAAAAATTTTTAAAATAATTTTTTTTTTTTTTTAAAAAAAATGTGTTTATAAAATAATAATAAAAAAAATTATTAAAAAAAAAAGTTTTGTTGAAAAAAAAACCTAATTTATATACATTTATGCGAGAATGATAAACACACAAGGTATATAAAATCTAAAAGCCCAATGACTAGTGGGAAGTAATACAAATTTAAGTTCTTTTTATTAAGTCTCTCTTAGGGAGTTGTAAGCTAATTAATACTTTGGAATTTCACTACACACTGGCCGACCCTTCTAAGGTCTAGGCTCGACATTATGTTGATAGTATAGTAGCAACCTTGGACCCTGATGAATCATACTTATCTAATCCAATAAAAAAAAAAAAAAAAAAAAAAAATCAATAAAAATGGATTTAGTCAGGAACATCGAAAAGGGCTACCTATTGTCAAAGGTCAAGTGGGCTTGTGATGAGGACTCCGAGCATAAGTCCGTAGGGGAGTCTTGATGCCCGACACCTTATGCCAACTGGTGTGAGAGTTGTCGACTGATTGCTCGTTACACGGAGAAATCACCACAAGAGTAAAAGTGCACAATTTATATATCTTTCTTAAAAAAAAAAAAAAAAAAAAGAAAAAAAAAAGGAAAAAAAAAAAAAGCTGTATTGACCGAAAAGACAATAGTGTGAAAGCCGTCGTTGTAAAAATTCGAGTAAACTGGAATATTACAGATAAAGCCCGTGAGGTACTAAAGTAAACATCCACAACTCTCGAAATCCTGCAGATAAGATGGTTTTGAATCAGTGAGTAGGTTCCTTCGACCAATCCTTGGAAACTACTGGTATTAGCAATATTTTGGAGATCTGAGCTCTTAGCTTGGGTACGGTCCAGATTTCACTGAGCACTCCAGTATAAATAAGTCTTACAACTCCCTAACGGAAACTTAATGACTTCAACTTGAATTGCATCTTGACCTAGAATTTGGGCTGATTTAGTAAATAAAACCGTGTGTGTTTTGAAATTCTTATCATTTATGTATCTTGAATTAGATTTTAATATAAAAAAAAAAGAGTTTTTGAAATTCTTTACTAGTATGCATTTGGAATTTAATTTTCACTTAATAGATCAAAAAAAAATAATAAAAAAAGAATAAAAATAATAATAAAAAAATATAATCATAACAATAAATGATTTATTTTAATATTGAAGTTTGTGGGTATCTTCACTGGAAACCCTCACGAGACTATAACTCGTCCACTAGGGTAACCTAGGGGTTTAAAGCCTTGTTGCATATGGTAAATGCAATCGCGATGCCTGCGAAAGTGAGTTAGAGTTTCTTCTTTTCTAATTTTATTTTGCTCGAGGACTAGCAAAATGTAGGTTTGGGGGTGTGATAAGTGCTAAATAATGTACAAATTTATCTATTTTACATAGCACTTATTACTATTGTTATGCACATATTTTAAATATTAACAAAAGAAAATGTGTTTCCCCTCTCATTTCATTTGAATAAATTATTAGAGGTAATTCAAGTTTGGTTTAATTTTCTATATTAATTTAGTCTAATGTGTGTGCAGGTCGAGTCATCCCATTCACGAACTAGTCTCAATCTGTTCCATGTGTGGACTACTTTCTCCCACATGTGCATGAAGCTACCCATTCCTTTGTCCACGTCATATTTCCCGTGTGCACCAAGCTTCCCAACTTAGCAAAACAAAGGCCTCTCCCATTTTCTCCACGTGTCCAAACTTTCTTTATTTTAGATTCAGAACAAAGCCCTTCCAACTTACCCGAGTGGACCCCAACCACTTTTCTAAAAAAAAGAAGAGAAGAAGAAATATAAATAATAAAAAAATTCAAACATCCTACTCATTCCCGTATTCATCTTCCACATTATTTTATTTTATTTTATTTCTTCTCTTCCCCTGTTTCAGAACAAGCCGCATGATCCTCCGCATCCTCCCCCGCTTCCGCGTTCAAAGAACTCCACCCAGCCGTCAGCATCCAAGCTCCCGCTTCCAATCAAGCACCCGAAGAAGGAAACCCATCTCATCTTCTCCCGTTCACGCCATCAATCCCGGAATCCCAGCCATCAACAGCCACCGTGCCAAGCCGTCCGCATCCTCAGCGTCCCCACCGCGTGCCAGATCCCGTGCCAGCAACGCTTGTCTCCAAATCCTCCGCAATCACCGAACCTCCCAGCCCCTCTTCCGTGATCCCGACGATCCCGCACTGCAGCCAGCGACCATTCCGAGCGAGTAGAAGACCAACTCCTCCGCGATCACCGTGCGTATCAACCAGCAAAGCCAGCAACGTCTCCAGCCAGCCGGGCGTCTTCCGCATCAGGCATCCGCCTGCATCCCCGCCTCCTCACAGCTGCCGTTCTTAGCGAGCAAAATCCGAGATCCACGCCCTCGTCCCAGCTCCTTCCGGATCGGCGTCCGTCTCTAGCTCCTTCCCCTTCTCCGTGATCCAGGCATTCCGCATCAGCCTCCCAGCGATCCCGCGGCACCCCTCATCCGGAGCCATCCCCTTCCGTTTCTAGCCATCAAGGAGCACGAGATCCGGCCATTCTCCTATGGATTGACGCCTTTCGCCCCATCCATCCGCGATTTTCCCTCCAGCATCACGCCCCGGAATCAGCCGGCCGTGATCTCTTCTCCCTTCCCGAACGAGCACTCCGGACAGCTATAAAAGGAGGGGGCTGAGGCGTTCGGAGGGGAGGGAGGCTCGGTGGAGAAGAAAGAAACAGGGGGGCTCTGTTTCGGTGAAGAAGAAGAAGAAAGCCGAGAGAAAGAAATAAAAAAAAGAAGAGAGAGGGGAGGAAAGAGAAGAGTCTTGGATATTTTGGGAATTATGGGAGGTGATCAACTTCATTTGAGGATGGGAGGTCGTCCGGAAGCCATGCTCGGCTAAACATCTAGTCTAGGGCTGGATGAAGCCCTAGCAATGTATCAGGGCATTGTAGTTCTTATTTTTATTGTTATTTTGGAGCTTGTTTAAATTCTTATTTTCAATGAAATATTCCTTTATGATATTTAAACTTTGAGCATGCTAGTTACTAATCATGTTTGCTAAAGTAGTCTAAGATGATCCATGCCTAGGAAGATGAAGTGTGCTGCATCCTAGATTAGCATACTTAGGTAGACACTTCATGCTATACCGAAGATGGATCTTCCTAACACTCTTTATGTTTTTATTTTAAAAGGCTTATAGCCAAAAATTGCATGCCTTCCAAAAGATAAAAATTAAGAACACAATCCTTGATGCAATGCTATGTGGTGGATTCCAAACCCTAGATCTATTTACTTTGATTAAATTTCAATTCGTACTCATAGATTAATTTAGTTGAATCAAGTTAGCAAATCCTTCTTTTTGATTTATTTTTAAAAGAAAAATAACTTGTCTCCAATCCCTGTGGACCGACACCCGTAATCACTATCCTACAGGATACGTGCTATTGCGTGGTTTATTTTCAAAATTGAAATAACCGATCATATGCTTATGACTGTGGGTATTCCTTCTTATACTCAAATTCTAAAAAAATTCTTATATGGTGAAAACAAACTATCATAGGTTATTGTCTTCTTGCCTTGTGATCTTTGAGAAGCTTAGTTGAATGGGACTTAAAAAGTTCTGGTCAGAGCACCGAGGAAGACATGAAGGAGTTCCTTGATGGTAGTATTGGGAGAGGACCTGGAACCGCATTCTACTTTGGGTTAGCTGGAAATAGATGGAGTGGAAAATATTGTTCATAAAATATTTGCATTTTTCAGACAAAAGCTTGTTTCCCTTGTGTTTCTTCTACTCTTTTGCCCTTAAATATACAGAATCCCCTTCTATAGGTTTCTTAGAACTGGTAAACTGTGTTATCTGATGACATGATTCTTTGTGACGTAGGTTGTCGAATTATTCTTCTTTCATCTTCTTATTTTATCTTTTAGTAACTGGGTCCTTACTGGCCTCCAATACATTCAATAGTAATTCTTCTTTTCCACTGCCTTTTTCTCTTGGTGAATATTTTCTGCCAGGTAACTACTGAACAAGAAATGCATTCAGTAAGGCTATGTAAGATATAGCATGCATCAATAAAAGAACCAGTAAAGAGATAAATAATATATCAATCAAAGTCAGAAATAATGCAGCTATTTCAGTCCAATACCTAAGTTTAAACCTTCACATGTGCTTGAGTGCTTATTCAGGCTTAGTTGACTATGACATGTTATATGTGATCCAATAAAGGTAAACAGTTTTTGCTTATTTTGAAATATTTTGATAAGTTTTCTCTGGTGTTCTAACGGCTAGTTCGCTCTGAGGCGGTGGCTTTGAAACTCGTGCACAATTGGCGATGGCGGAGAGGACAAACACGGCGAGTAAGGTGGTGGGCCAGTTAGCCGCCGGTGGGAGCCAGGGACCGCCGGCACGAGGAGAGGAAAAAGGTGGTCGAGCGAAGCCGGTGGGTTGGGCAATACACCCGATCTTGGAGGAGAAGGTGGAAAACCTCCGATGACACTTCACGACGGTCATCGAGCTGCCGAAGGAGCCAATCGAGGCATTGAGGAAGGAGTGGAAGGACAGGCGGTTTGTTTGGAGTCTTGGCTACCGGGTGCCGGCGGAATGGGTGGCTCGGGACGTCGCTTTCTAGAGAAAAATAGAGTATGAGGTGAAGCGGTGTCGCTCGCTGACTCCACCTTGCTGCGCTTTAAGACTACAGCAGACCAGGTCCTCGCCATCGCTGACAGCCCATGGGTGGTGGCGGGGTAGTTGCTAGCCATGGAGCCATAGGCTCCCGACTTCATTCTGAGGTTGGACGCAGTAAAGACGACGGTGTTCTGGATCTGGCTGCCAAGGCTTCCGTTGGAGTACTCGTCGAGCGAGATGATCCTACAGATCGCCGCGGTGGCTGGCCGGCCACTAGCCGTCGACGGGATAACGGAGCAATAGAAGGTGATGGGCTTCGCTAAGGTCAAGGTGGCCATCAACGCCACCGCGCAGCTACTGCTCGGCGTTCAGATCAAAGGCAAGGCGAGGGTGTTTTGGCTGCCCTTCATCTATGAAAATGTGCTCGATTTTTGCCATAGTTGCAGGCGAATCGAGCAAGCCAAAGTGGCATACAGGTTTCCAGTGCCGACAATGAAGGAGGGCAGGATCAGAGGTGGTACCATGCCCCCATGGTGGTGGAAACCGGCGGAGCCCATGCGGAGTCGGACTCCAACCCTGGTGAGGAGTCAAGGTGGTCAATCTTCAGCCTTTGGTTAGCGGCCACAAGGATTCAGCTGCCACAGTCCGTGAAGGGGCCACCGCATCCGAGGAAGATGACCGATTCAATACTAGAGTTGTCCTCCTTAAGGCTGCAATCCCCTCCTAACCACCCGAGTTCACCGGGCTCGCCGCCAACTCGGACGGGTGACAAAAGTCGGCGAAGGTGGTGTGGCGGTGCTCCCCTCCAAAGGATCGGCCGACCTGCGAGGAAGCTGACTCCGACTTGGGCTCGAGGGTGACTCACAGCTGTCACCCAGCTGGGTCGAGTTTTGACCCCCTGACTGACCTGGTCGACTCAACGGACGATGCGGGCAATGTTGGGCCGGCCATGGTGCAAGTCGGCCCAGAGGTGCTGATGTTAGACGTAGGCCTGGGCTTGTCAAACAAGAGGCCCAGAAGCCCAACAATTGAGTCGGTCGGGATGGGCCTGGGCTAGGTAGATGCGGGCCGGCCAGAATTGCAGACTAGGCCACCCAAGTGGATGGGCTGGGCACGCCCATGGTGCCCGAGTGAAAGACTGGGCCCGGTCGGGGCCTGGGAGTGGAGGAGCAAATGGATGCACTCCCCTCCACCCAGCATTGGCGTCCTCCTCGGCAAGGGCTACTCTTGCCCCGATAACCCCCAGCTCCTCTCTGACTCCACCAAGCTATCAGGGGTCCATTGCAGTATCATTATCATCCCTACGACTACTGAAAGTTCCAAAAATCTACAAGAAAAATATAAAAATTTTGAAATTTAAAATACAAAAATAATAAAGTATTTTAAATTATTAAGCTCATACAAGATATACATGATAATTATGTAAAATATTCAAATAGATGTAGTTATTGACCTAAGAAGAGACAAACATATGCAACAAGAATGCAATTCGGTCATGCTAAGCCCTCAAAGATTGCATTTCTATCTAATGGCTCTGCCACATCTCTTCCATCTCTACTTTTTAACTACGAACCACTGTAGTGCTACAATTATGTCTCTTTGAAAAATAAAACTATAAATCGTTGCACAAATCGATTATCAATACATTCAACTATATCTCTCGACTCTTTTCAGACAAAGCTGTCATCTCGGTGGGTATGAGTCATGCTATAGAACTCCATCTCACAAGGCTCCCTCCATGCTCTTCCATCTATAACAAAAAGTATATATTATATAATACATCATCCATGATACGTGATTTATGATAAAAGATACATGGCTAATGATACATATTGTATAATTCATAATACGCAATATATGATACATAATACGTGATACATGATACATAGTTCAAAATGAATATTAAAGTTTCAATTTGAATTAAAGAAGTCAAAGAGTTTTAATAAGACTTATAACTATCATGATACATGGTACACAATACATGATAGATAGAAGCATAAGTGTTTTAATATAAAACAAAGAGTAACAATTTGAGAAGAGTTTCAATATAAGTGTTTTATTGAGTAGTTTGAAATATGACAGTTTCAAAGAAATCTATAAATTCATCTCTACCCTCGCATAACTCTTGGAGTCTAATGTGTGAGGAAACATCTAAGATGCTCATGCAGCTCTACCAATATCGGATTATGTTTGCCAAAAAAATAAACAATGTAATATATTAGTAATCTATATTACTAAAAATACAATATAAGGTATTAAACGAGTATACACAACCTATACTCTTTCAAAAAATCAGTAGTAAATAAGCTCCCTCCACTGATGAGGGTATACATCAGGAGGATAGTTACGAGTAACCTCTTCCTCTATCATACCCTCCCCTTATAGTCCATCTTTAACTTCTCCTTATATTCTTTTCATTTGCAGCTGAGGAACTTTAGCACCCAGTTATGGCTGTCTGGAGGGAGCACAAACTAATTCTACACCAAAGTAAAGAATATTATAGCAATGTTAAATCAAAAATTATAATAATGATTGTTAGAAAATTAACATACAATATCAAATTTAATTTTTTATCTGTACAACTCGCAAAAGCTTAACCTTATATGAAGGAATCATATCATTCCACTTAACATAGTTGAGCAGACACAACTGATCTTTTCGCACAACTGATCCTAGAAGACTTGCTAACATGCTTCCAGTTCTCTTGATGTGCTACCCTCGTTCGTTGCATCAGATGACAATCGTCTTGCCCTCATGAAGTTACCACATATCCCTTGCTCGAGTGGGTTCCCATCTTATCCTCACTCTTCCTGTCCATCTATGAAAAACCTCTAATAAGTAAGAAAAACAATATTCAAAAATATTAAATATGCATTAAATAAATTGAAGTCAAATGTAATAAAATATTTAGATCATAATAGAAATTAAAATAAAATATTTTCATTAATTATCTTGGATTTACAAGTCATCTATAATATCCTCCTCGCCTGGGTAATTAGAAGGAGGCTGTGCTAGACTGAGGCTCGTGCTGCTAGGGCTCATGGGGCTGCTGGGACTGCAGGGACTGATCGGAAGATGATCCAGCCTAAGAATGTTAAAACTTCACATCTCTAAATCGTTTTCCTCAACGCATGATGTTACCTAGTATGCATAAATAAAAATCAATACTAAATGAATTGCTAATAAAAAATAATATTTATTAATTGAACATAATAAGAGAAGACAATAATTTATTCAATGTACAAATCCTAAATATTTTTTACCATTAAGAATCAAGCATTATTATTTTCTCCTTCGACATGCATCCTAACCAAACTCGTTATAGCATTTAGTTCATCATTTGGCACAACATTATAAAGCATACATTAAGTATAAGCCACATCATCCTCTTGTTCCAACTTTTTTTTATATCATACAAGTTCCTAGGTTTAGTCTTAATGACAACAACTCATTCTTTACCTTTTGAGTCTTGCACAAAAAATACTGGTCGAGCTTGAGATGAAAAAACGAATGGGTCATTCTTTAATAACACACTAGTATATATCAACCTTAAAAAATTTACAAGTGTAAACCCATTTGTGTCTTACCTCAAACCTGTAAGAGTTTATATCCATCCAATCACATCGAGATAATACTATCTTAAATTTTTTATAATAATCTAACTCATAAATATCTATAAGAGCACTATAATAAGTTTCTCCATCTGCTTCTACCATAACTCCATTGTTTTGAAATTTTCTAAAGTTTTCATGCTCTTTAGTATGAAATTTAAAATCATTTATGATGAAACAATTATATCTATTGACCATATTATTCGGACCTCGAGCAATGACTATTAATTCATCGAAATAATTTTTCTCCATCATCGTTGGTACCTTAAAAATATGATACGACTAATGATTAATTATTCAATGTTAAAGTCCATCAAAATTAAAAAAATAATGTATTATACGTCTAATATGTTTGAGCAGCTATTCAGAAAATAACTCAACCAACCATCATTACTCAATCCTTGGGTTAGGATGAATTTATGGTTGACTCGTCACTGAGCAGCTAAAAATTCTCTGCACAATCAGAAAATCTTTGGTTAAGAATATTATATATGATATGACATTAAATTAAATTATCTTATAACCATACTAACCTGTGATACTCAGACATTATGTCACTATAAAATAAGATATAATGATGTGTTTGTGCCCACAATTTTTGGTCAAGAACAACACTTTCAACCTTCTCCAGAACGTTTCCACCGGATGAGAACTTGTAAATTTCTACATTCTCTCCAACGTCACAATTTTTTTGAGGTCGATTAAAAGCAGTCTCTACACCTTCAAGATATAATAAACAAAATGTCAAATACTCCTCAACAATATATTATTCAACAATCGAGCCCTCGGGACAAGCTCGATTACGTACATAATCCTTTAAGCACACAAAAAACCTTTAAAAATTAATTTTTTTTATTGAAATATCAACATCGGTATGATATTGCTGAAGCTAAAGATTTCTAAATATTGACTATAGGGTTTAGTATATTAATCTCTCAATAGGGTACATCTATCGGTAGTAAATCGGTCTACCAAGTTTAGCTTCCGAACCTAAGTGAATGAGTAGATAAACCATAATAATAAAAAATTCAGGAGGAAAGATCTTTTCCATATGGCAAAGTGTAAGTGCAACATTAGACTCCAATTAACCAAACTGTTGAGGATCAAGAACTTCAGAACACAATGCCTTAAAAAATGATAACAATTGAGAAACAATTGCAAGAATTTGTTTTGACATTGACGATCTTAGAGCCACTAGAAAGATATTTTGCATCAAAATGGGACCTTCATGACTTTTAAGATTTAAAAATTTTCTCTCTTTGAGATTTATATATTATGAAATATTCTATGCATACCAATCAAGAACCTTCATATTTTTCAAAATTGTTAGTAAAAGATCTTTCTCCCTAGTAGATATTGTGTAATATGTAGGAGGTATATAACTTTTATCATTGGCAAGCTATTTCGGATGACGCTTTTATCTTATGCCCATGCCTTTCAAATCAAGACGCACTTTCAATTTATCTTTGGTCTTCCCATCAAGATTTAACAATGTTCTAATCAACTTACTACAAATATTTTGTCTATATACATCATATTAAGATTACGCCGAAAAAGATTATACTTTCAATAAGATAAATAAAAAAAACTCTTTTTTTCCATAACTGCTTATGTGTAGATGCTATCATTATGTCATCATTATTTTCTTGTCTATATATATTGTCATCATTCTCGAAGAAATTGTCAGCATCCTCAAAAATCTACATCAAAATTGCTAGTAGTGATCTTCTCCATTAACTCTGCATTCATTTAGCTTCCAATATCTTCCCTTCCTCTCTTTTTTGAATATTTGGAGACCTTACTATAACTGTAATTGATATCATGTATTTATCTAAGAACTTTAATTCCAGTTGGTGGCATAGAGGTAGATCGCAACTCTATAGTACCATCAAATAAATTATTCTGAAATCAAAATATATGATTTGCTTCTAACCATCGATGATGGCCCATATAACAGAACTTTCCTCCATATTTTAACTAATATGAATGGGTTAAATCCCCATAAGAAGGATATGCAATATGCCATTTAGTGCTCCAATTAGATAAATTACATATGCAGAAAAATCATTAATAGTTCCGATAAAAGTTGTTCGTAATTTGAATATTTGGCCAATAAAAGCATCAAATGCATCGATATCCTCCTATAATGGTTTCAATTTCTCTATTAAAGGCTACAAAAAAAACATCAATATCATTACTTAGATCCTTATCATCTGGAATAACCATTGATAGTATAAGTGAAGATTGTTTCATATACATCTATAGTAGCAAATTATAAGAAATCAAAATAACCGGCCAAGTGTTGTATGTAGAACTCATCATTCGGGATGGATTGAACCTATCAGTAACTAAACCCAATCTAACACTATGAATATCAGAAGCAAAATCGTGATACCTATCATCAAATGCTTTCCATGCTAAACTATCCATTGGTTGTCTTAACATTCCATCCTTTGTATGACCTTCATTATGCCATCTTATCGACGAAGTTGTCTTCAATGATACAAACATCCTTTTCAATCTGGATATGAGAGAAAAATATCGTAAAACTTTGGCCAATTTTTTTTAGTCCACATAGTATCCACTTCATTCAACAAATCATGCTCATCTTCTTTATATCTTTTCCATCGTAAAAATCCACACATATAGCACGACTCTTGGTTAACATTTTCACCATGGTATAAAATACAATCATTCGGACAATTGTATACCTTCTCATATCCAACTAATTTTTTACCAGTTTCTTGGCTTCATAAAAAAATGATGGTAAAGTAACACCTTCTGAAAAATGCATTCTTTAATAATTGAAGCAGCATAGTAAAAGACTTGTTAGACCACTCATTCAAATATTTTAAATGAAATAAATGCACAAGAAAAAAATCTTCAAAAAATTCTTACAACTCGAATATAGTTCTTGATTACAATCTTTCACCAAGTTATGATACCAAGCTGTCTTATTATTATATGAATATATAGGTTCCTCAACATGTGTAGAATCAATAAATTTATACTCATCACCTATTGCAATTGCTTCTTATCCTCTAATGAAATATGTTAAATATTTAATACTATGTCCAAGAGCATCTCTAAGTAAGCTTCATATATCATCTCCTCCTACAAGATTTTTTTTTGTGTTACTGGATTCAAAACTAGAGGTGTGTTCTATATAGAAGGGTTACATGGAGACGGCAACATGGACTCTCTATGAAATACCTACTCAATATAATCATTTAGAAAATCATTCTACACCAAATATTCTTCAACAGTTTTTGGAGTGAGAAAAGAACAATTTACATATTTTTGACATGGACATAATTTTTTTTTGTTCATATTAGCTTTTTCAAAAGAAAATTCAATGAAATTTTAAACTCCATCCAAATATTCTTTATTGAATCTCGACTAATTTATCCAACTTTTTTCATTCTATTAGAATATTGTTTGAATTGCAACTTAGATTAAAAAATAAATATTTAATATTACATTTTATAAAAAATTACAAAGAAAAGAATTTAGCAATTGACATACACTTTATAAACTTTGATTTTAATATGTGTATTAAATTCTCGATGCATGAGCCATTAAGTTGGTGAAAGATGAGAGAAAAAAATTTCCATTCTTATCAACGCATGCCAACCACATAAGACACGTATCTACTATTTAACATAGTTCAACATATTGGAATGTATTCATATCATGCAATTAATATATTTTTTTATAGGTGATTTCAAATACTCTGTCGAGAATAAATTTGATTTTTGATACATATCTGCTTAAACAATAGCTCATGGTATGTGTAAACTAAACAACTCACTATTTTTATTTCTAAAAAAACTCACTACTTCTAGAATCCCCTAATTTTTACCATTATTGTGATTTTCCTTATAGTTGAGTTATGCTGGGCTTGGGAAGCTAATTCATCACATGTGTAATTTGATCATTCTCGGAAAGCAACTGTAAATAACAGTTCTGAATTTGAGTAGGCCACCAAGTGGCCCCTAAAGCAGTTGATTTTTTTAAAATAATGTTGATGAGAAGATGTCTGTAAGTAATTAGGTAAAAAACAAATCATTGAATTATTCAAAGAAGTAGAATTTAACATTGCTATTGAAACTCTTACATGATTAATCTCATTTGATGGCTGGCTAGTAAAGCATATACGCAATTTAATCATCTTGGATTACGTAGGCTACAACTAATTATTTCATCTTTCTTGTATTCTTCCAGAAAGCAAAAGAACAACAACAAATATTACCAGTGCCTAGGAGCTTTTATCAACTAAAAAATAATAAAACTAATATCTTTATTTTCTAATAGATCTGTAGCTCCTCTCGACCACTTTTCTTCTCAACTTCAGATCTTCAGTCATCTCTCCTCACCGTCGCTCGATCTCTTTTTCTCCATCTTTAGTTTTATTTGCTGGCTTTGGCTCCTTCACCATCCAATTCGAGGTCTCTTGCTCCTCTTCCATGGTGCTTCCAATTCGAGGATCATTGACCTTCAATTACCTTATCTTTGAGCCATGTCCTCGCTGCAACTGTCATCTTTTATATGTCTTCTCGTTGCCACATCATCAGGCAAATCAATTAGCTACAAACACATTAGTCTATCACGTCAATTAGACATATCAACAGATGCACCAGTTTGCTATTTTAGTCAATCATGTCAATGGACACATTAGTTTACTGTGTCAGTTAGCTACGTCAGTATTGCCAAATACATCAGATTCCTAATATGTAGCATCAGTTTCTATTCTGCCATATCAAATTTATATTGTTGTATTAGATTCCTAATCTGTAGCATCAGTTTCTATTCTGCCATATCAAATTTTATATTGTTACATGAACTTGACATATTAGTCTGTCATATTAGCTTCTGAGTTGTTATGTCAACTCCTAATCTGCTACATCAGCATCTGAGCTGCTATAACAGCTCGTGTTCTATCATATCATGCTCGATGCTGCCACGTTAGCTTTTGATCTATCATCATGTCAGCTTTTAAGTTGTTATGTCAGTTCTTAGTCTATCACGTCAGCTTCTAAGCTGCTACTTCAACTCTTGATCTAGTACATCGATTTCTAGGTACTTTCGTGATCTAGTTTCTAAAGTCAAGTTGACACCTATTGTTCCATCTTGAGTTTGAGGGAGCATAATTTTAGGATCACGTAACAACCTGCATCACCCATAATATTTTTTTTTATTAACGTGATCCTATATCGACATCTATTATTTTTTTTATTAGCATGATTTTGTTAGAGTGATTTTAGCGATCACGTAACAACTAATATCACCCATAATATTATTTTTTGTTAGCATGATCCTATATCAGCCTATATTATTTTTTATATGAAGTTTGTATATGAGTATATATAACTTCTGAGATGTACCAAATGTGAGAGAACAAAAAAATAAAATTCTTCTTCTTTTTTCAAATGTTGTAATAGTAATGAATTTCTCTTGCACGATCCGGATGGTAGACTTAGGTCTTTTGTAATGATTAGAAGAGGACTATAGTATTTGAAGGCACTTATTTTCATGATGAATTGGTCTTGGCTAGGGCAAAATAATTAGAAAGAAGTATGGCCAATAAAATTAAAAAAGTCTTTAACAGGGGCTAGCTAATTGGTTGGGACTAAAATATCGAAAATCATCGATACTGGTTTTGCTTGTCACTAAAATATCAAAAATCATCAACATCAGTTTTGGAATCATATTTAGCGAGGGCCGGCAGGTTATTGCTAAAAGAAAAACCAGCAATCTTTAGCCGCGGCCAAAGGTTCTTGCTATAAATAAAATGGATGAGTTTTAACAGGGAAACTGCGGTACTTTTTTTTTTATTCAAAAGGAGGCAGTTTTTTCTGATGCATAAAACTTACTGTTTTTGCTAAAATAAACTTTTTCAGACACAAGCAACATTTTCAATTTAAGATACTTATACCTATTGCCACCAAAAATCTGAGCTAAAGGCCGTGAGACCAAACAAGCATGAACTAGTGAGGTTGGATATACTCTGAGCTGAAGAGATGAGCTGGAGAAAATTGTGGTGGTTGAGCTTGGAGATCCAGTCTGAAAACAAAAAGAAAGTTCATTTACCAGAGTTTCTCGATGAGAGATCCTCTTATGCTCAAGTCAGATAAAAATTTTAGAAAAAAACAATGGGGATTCGAAAAAAAATTTAAAATGAGAGTAAACTTAGAAAAACACATGTCCTCCGAATATTGTTTATATAGAACGAGAGTTATTGCCCGTTACCAAGTAACACAAAAGTAGGCCTTAACTAATCGGTAATCGTTTAATCATGCTAGATAAGCTGTGAACGCTCCGCAACATGCCCGATGGGATCACAATTGTGCTTTCAACAGACCTTAATTGCATTTAATATACTTTGAATTGGAGGCATGTGGTCTGCTGTTGCTAAACGGCCGGTCTGCTCAGGTTGGTATGATGGTTCAGGTAAGCAAATACTATGGTTGGTATGTCGAGATCAGCAGCTCCGTCAACTATTATGGTTGGTGGCTCGGTTGATGCCAAGGTTGTCACCATAGAGGTTGGGTGCCAAGGTTGTCACCACCGAGGTCAGGCTGATGAATTGAATATATACCATATCAATTCTGCCACCAAAATCTGCTAAATGATTAATTCTGCTACCATATATAGTTTAGTGCTAGAATGATTTCTTTTGTCGAACATATAAAATTCTCTGGATCGTTTCTCTATAATGGCATGTCTTGGACTTCGACAATCCTCTTAACGTTCAAATCCCAAATCCAGAATAATTCCACCAAATCGAGATATGTACCGCCTGCTTTATTTATTTATTTTTTATTAAACGCATGCATGCATGCAATGGACATTCCAACCTTACAGCTATTATTGTATTCGCTCGTACGACAACAATATTCTTTTCTTTAAATATCTTATCCCTCTTCTCTCTACCAATCACCAGTATTGTTATCGAAATATCGCTGTCATACTATGAGAATTATTGCTCAATTGCTCAAATTCCCATGGCCATCTGTTTTTGCTTGCCGGATGCGTTGAAGCATTATTGTCCTTCTGTCCACCTCCGCATTCATCGTCAGGAGGTCACCATGAAGCGATATCAAATTATTGATCCACTAAAAAAAATTAAATTATTGATGATTAGCCAATCTAGTTGCAAAGCCTCCATACCATGATGCAAGCTTCCACCATCTTGGCTTTGATGTTGATCCGGAGACTTTTCTCTCACTCTGAGAAGGACTACAGTCGCCTGTTGAGGAAGTGTAGTGCGTTTCAGACTGTACATTTATATCGAGAGATGAACAGAGCAGCTGATTGAGTCGGCTCTTTTACTGTCCATTATTTCAGAGAAATCCTTTAGACTCGGCTTGCATATGTTCCTCCACTGTTGTGCTCTCTTCTTTTTCTTGACTCTGATGACAATGCTTACGTGAGATGAGCATGAGCTGCAGATGTAACAAAGAAAAGAAAAAACTACTGCAATGAAAAGTTGACCGTGTTCATGTTCTAGTTCCTCTTGCAATCGCCAATGGAGGTAAAGAAAAATAATAGTTTGATAGCGGAAAGGAGTTGGCTGGGTGGAAGGAGTAATCTCTTTATTTATTTTAAAGTACCAAAATTGTAATTTGGTTTTCTAAGAAATGAATAACCAATTCAAGTTTCAATCCAAGTACGATAAAGAAGTAAAAATATCAAAATCTTTGTTATCCTGTAATCCTTGATGTATAATGAGAATATCCTTACCTGAAATTATTTTTGAGCCAAATTCTAAGAGCACCCACAAATTCTATTATATTAATGAATTTGGAATAAATAGTGTATATATATGTAAATAGATAAAAGTTCTTTGGTGGCATGACTTTAGCCTCGCTTCGTTGCCACTCTGCAGTATGCCTCGACTAGCTAAAAAGAATTAAGATTTTTCTTTTTTTCTTGAATAAAGCCTTATTCTAATGGTAGTGGATGATGGATGCAAATATTAAGTTATACACAACTTGATAAAATAATAAAACTTATCAAGAGAAAGGAATGTTTGATGGGCATTTCTGATCTCAGTATTTAAGGCCTTGAGTATTTTTGAAATAATAATTATTTTTTCAGTATAAAAGCTGTTGTTAAAACTCTATTTTCTTGCACTGCTCCCTCATCCTGTAGAGTTGGACAACATTATCTAAGGGCTTTGAAAGCCAAATATTCAGCTCATACTTCCATGGTTTGCCCAATGGATTTATGGTAAGCAAAATCCCAAGTCACACAGATGAGACTTATCTCAAGGTCTGGTCAGTTTCTACAAAGAATAACTAATAATTATTGATGGTTCAGAATTATTCTTTGATTAAACTGAGAACATATTTTTCGTAATGATTTCGAAACATACAATCTCCATTGCTCTTTTCTCGATAATTGAATCTATATCTACATTAATTTATATATAAAAAAAGTTTTAATTCAATTAGGAATGTATCAGGTATAAGAAAAAAGTGGTTATCCTTTTTTTTAGACCATTCAGTGAGGTCAAGAAATATTTCGACTAATTTATTAATTTATTATTTTAATAATAAATTTATCTGGATCAATACATAATATTTTTGTAGTATTTTTTGATTAGTTTTTATATTAGAAGGTTTGGAAATAATATTACTTACCAAACTTATTTTTTTTATTTTTTTATTAGAATTGATTTTTATTTGTATATTTTATTCTATATTCTATCGAACTTATTTATTGCCTTGTAAACAATGAGTCTCTTGAATTATTCAAGAGAGTGTATGTGGGGTGAGTGGGTGAGTGGGTGCTTTAATTTTCGTGCGACCGTGGGTGGTCTCACGGGAATTTTCCCGAACGGGTGGTGGGTGGGAGCGATGGTGGAGCCGGAGGTGGGGAGGAAGACGGGTCCGATGAACGGTGCCCCAACCCGTCCAAATCGGAACACTGTGGGGGGAGGGGGGAGGGGTCCGTCGTGGTCGGAGGTGGCTAGTGGTGCTTCGAGGCGGCCGCATTGGACGACCCACCGGATTCCCGATCGGGAGCTGGAGGCGATGCAGAGACGCTTCGACGACATGGTGGAGGTTGACGATGATGTGCTGGAAGAGGTCAGGAAGCCTTGGAAGACCTAGGCAGTGTTGATTCGAAGCCTGGGTAGAGTCGTCCCCGCCGAATGGGTAGTCAAAGAGCTTCGGCGAGTCATGAAACTACCCGAGCCTCCCGAAATCTTCCCGCTGTTGGAGGGCTTCTTCGTGGTTCGTTTCTCCTGCGAGGAACACCGGGAGAAGGCTCTGAGCTGGGGGCCATGGCTGGTGGCAGGGCAGATCCATGCCATGGAGAGGTGGAGGCCAAATTTCTCACCCGGTGCAGGTGAGCTAAACAAAGCCATTGTTTGGCTACGAATGCCCGGGTTGCCGTTGGATTATTGGGAGGAGTCCATTATCCTTCAGATGGCGGCGAAGGCCGGGAAGCCGCTGGCAGTGGACGAGATAACAGAACAGGGCAAGAAACGAGGCTTTGCTCGGGTCAAGATAGAGGTGGATCTCCGATTACCTCTGAGAGGCGGCACCTTTGTGAAGGGGAAGGCACAGGGACGGGAGGAGAGAGTTTGGCAAGGCTTCATCTTTGAGAACCTTCCGAATCCATGCTGCAGATGCGGTAGAGTGGGGCACGGAGAAGGCTTCTGTGCGGCGAGTCCGGTCGAGGTCCCAGTGGACGGGGGTACCGAGGTGGTGACGGATGAGCAGATCGGCACACCGGAGAACGCTTCTCAGGGTGGGGCCGGTGGGAACGCTACTCCGGGGAACCCAGGCTATGGGCCGTGGCTGGTAACCCATAGGGTTCGGCAAATGAGAGCCGGCGGAGGGAATGTGAAGCCGAGGAAGCCGATGGTGTCGGAGTGTGGACAAAATCCGGCGGGCACGCCTTCTCGGACGAAGACACCTCCGGCGGATGGGGAGTCGACTCCTTCTGTCTCCCCTGTGGATCTGGATGGCTGGCAGAAGCCGTCCAAAGTAGCTCGGAGGAAATCCCCGGAGCAGGGCAAAGGAGAATGCTCCAACGGCCACTCGGGAGGTGGGGTGAGTCAACCCGGGGGGGCGTTTGGGGCACTGTCCGAGTCGACCAGCGACTCGATACTGGTTGAGTTGGACCGGCCGGAGGTTGATTGGGCTGGCAACAATTCACGGCCCATCTCTACTGTGCTTAGGCGGCCGGGCTCTGGCCCGCCTAGCCCGAGGAGCGGGTCGCGTGATATTGGGCCTGGCGCTGGGCTGGGTCCAATGGTGACTGACCGGGTGCAACTTAAAACGGATGCGGGTCGGGGACCTGGTTTGAGTCCGCTCAAACGCGCCCGCAGCCCGTCAAAGAGAGGCAGCTTTGCCGACTTCCCGTGTCCAGCCGGCGGTGTTCGTCCGGCCATGGGATTCCGGAGGATGGTGGCGCTCGGGCATCGGAGAAGCCGGAGCTCTCCTCCGCCGGTGGCTTCGTCGAGTTCCAGGCCACCGAAGGCCGGCGGCAGGCGGGAAGCCAACGGCGGTCGTCCTGCTGGCTGGAGGTTGTCCCGTGCCACCTCCGTCGGGGATCTTCCGGCGGTCTTGAAGGCGGCGGAGACACCGAAGGGGGTGACGCAGGTGCCGGATGGACTGGAGGCGCCAGATCGAGCTGGGGCAGATGTGAAAATGAAGGGAGTCTGCGGCAGGGAGGGAGATGGGGCTACTGTGGGTTCTTTGTGCCATTTGGCACAGGGAAACAGTAATCCTAGCCACAGTGAGGTGTTGTCCCAAGCGTTGGCAGCTGTGCAGAAAGGGAATCCTGAGTCTAATTCCAATGCGGGAGAGTATGTGGACAGTGGGATGATTGTGGATAATGGGGTCGGCTCCGGTATGGAGAGTCGAGCCACCGAACTGGGTTGTTAATGAAGATAATTCTTTGGAATTGTCGGAGAGCCGGGAAACCCTCTTTCGCCCCGGCGTTTCGGAGATTGGTGCAGGTGCACGACCCAGACATGTGTGTTTTATTTGAAACCCGGTTGGCCGGAAGGATTATTGTAAGAGCCAGGAGGGCATTGCCTCGGTCCTGGGGTTTCTATGCTGTGGATTCTCAGGGATTGTCGGGAGGTATTATAGTTACTTGGAAACTGGACTGTGGGAAGCTGGACATCTTTAATGTTAGTAGCCAAGAGGTGATCATGGTAATATCTGAGGGGGAGGGTAGACCATGGATATTTGCAGCTGTGTATGCTAGTACCGACTTCAGGGCTCGGAGGACACTGTGGGAGGAGGCTTCCAAGTTGGTTGATCAGGGGCAGCCGATGTTGATTGCAGGAGATTTTAATTGTATAGATGATCCACAGGAGAAGATGGGAGGGAGGCAATTTTCCTATCAGAGGAAGGTCAGGGAATTCCAGGAGTTTATTTCTACAAATGGACTGATAGATCTGGGCTTCACAGGGCCTAGATTCACATGGTGCAACAATCAGCAGGGCCCGGCTAGAGTCTGGGAGAGACTTGACAGGGCCTTCGCCACAGCTGGATGGATCCAGGAGTTTCCAGACAATCATGTTAAACACCTACCGAGGATAGCTTCAGACCACAGTCCGATACTGGTATGTACTGATAGACCCATTCCTTTTCGCTGTCCTTTCAGGTTTGAGAGGTTATGGTTGTGTTACCCCCGGTCTTGGGGGGTTGTGAGCGAGGCTTGGAACAAGCCGGTTCGGGGGGATGCTATGTATCGGGTTTCTCGCAGACTTGAGCTGACTAGGAGATATCTTCGGAGGTGGAACAGGGTGGAGGTTGGGAACATATTCCGAAGAATTGAGGAGTTAGAGGAGGCCATTGCTAATATGCAACTACGAGAGGCGTCGGGTGGAGGTTTATCACATGTGGAGTTTTCGGAGTTGAGATCCTTCCTATCTATGCATGATGCTCTTCTTAGCCAACAGGAGATCTTTTGGAGGCAGAAGTCAAGAGTACAGTGGATTCAGGAAGGGGACAGGAACACAAAGTTCTTTCATCAGTCTACATTGATCAGAAGACAGCGGAATAGGATCAGATCTATCAGGGACGAGGATGGACAGGCTATAGAGGACCCGATTATGATTTGCAGGGTGTTTGAGCAGTTCTTCAGGACTAGGTGGACGGAGCGGACAGGGAGTGGAATATTTACTGAGCTACCCTTATCTCCTGAGGGGGTCTCCGATGAGGACTCTTAGCACTGATCAGACCGGTATCGGGACGGGAGATTCAAGAGGCGGTGTGGTCCCTGGAGGGGGACAAGGCGCCCGGACCGGATGGCTTTCCGCCTGTGTTCTTCCGTAGGTATTGGTCGATTGTCGGCCTTGATGTTATTGAGGCCATTCAGCAGTTTTTTAGCACGGCGGAGATGAGCCCGGAGTGGCAGAGGACTTTTATTACTTTGATCCCCAAGCGCCAGGTTGCTACTGAGCCTGGCCACTTTAGGCCTATTAGTCTTTGTTCTACTTTATATAAGATTACAGCTAAGATTTTGGCAATTAGAATGAGAGGGATTTTACCCAGAATCATCAGTCCAGAGCAGGGTGCTTTTATTGGGGGGAGGAACATATCAGATAATGTCCTTATTGCCCAGGAGTTCATGTTTGACCTGGTGAAGGCTCCAGTGCGGCGCTGTCTTATGGGGGTCAAGCTTGATATGGAGAGGGCATATGATAGGATGTGCTGGGATTTTCTTCGACATTCCTTACAGAGTTTTGGCTTCCATGAGATGTGGATCAGGTGGATCATGGGCTGTGTGAGGGGGCCATCCTTCTCCATTCTGGTTAATGGTTCACCTTCACACTTTTTTGATGCTTCGGTTGGTCTTCGTCAGGGGTGTCCGCTGTCTCCCTTGCTTTTCATTATCTGTGCAGATGCATTATCCAGAGCTCTTCGAGTAGCAGTGGACACACAGACTCTGGAGGCTTATAGGCCAGTGCAGGGGGCTGTGCCGATCTCCCATCTACTCTTTGCTGATGACTGTTTGCTGTTGGCTAGGGCGACCAGGCAGAATGCCCATGTGATCCGGAGGACCCTCTATGCTTATTGCTCGGCTTCTGGACAACGGGTCAACTTGAACAAATCGTCTATCTTTTTCAGTCCAAAGACCAAGGTTCAGATAAAGGCCGGAATTATGGAGACTCTGGGTGTGGGTGAGCAGGAGGACACCTTGACTTATTTGGGTGTGCCGATACTTGGGCGACGCATGCGCAGTGGAGATACCAGTTCTCTTGAGCATAGCATTAGGCACAGGCTGGAGGGGTGGCAAATGCATTCACTATCCATGATGGGCAGAGTCACATTGGCACGGTCAGTTCTTAGTGCTATTCCGGTATATCTTGTATCCCATACTGTTCCTCCCGTAGCTTCATTGAGGTCAGTTGAGCGGCTCATCAGGGACTTTATCTGGGGGAGGCGTGGTGATAGAGGCAGGGTACATCTAGTGGCTTGGGAGGTGGTCTGTCAGCCGGTCAAACATGGTGGCTTGGGTGTGCCGTCATTGGTGGCGCGACGGGAGGCATCGATTCTGCGGCTAGCAGCTAGCCTCTTGTTGGAGCCTGAGAGTTTATGGTCCTCACTGATGAGGGCTAAGTACGGGGCATTGACGGTTGGCATTAGGGCGGGACGGCTCCATTCCCCTATCTGGAGGGAGATCAGTGTTAGGGCTCCGTTGGTGCTTCCGGCCATCCGGTGGGCTGTCGGGGATGGTATGTCTGTGGATGTCCTTGAGGATAGCTGGGTGACTGAGTTACCGATTAGCAGGCTACCGGTCATGGTGGATACGAGCAGGCTGCTGGGACGTCGTGTTGGCGATCTACTTGTACCGGAGGAGGGGAGCTGGGATGAGGTGTTCATTCGGGAGACATTTGGGGAGCAGCTTGTGGAGAGGATTCTGGCATTACCGATCCCATCCCGGGCGGAGCCTGACAGACTGGTCTGGTTACCGACGGGCCGATCGCGGGTACGTGCCAGGGATATTCATGCGTGGACTAGGCGGGAGCCGGAGAGGCGGATTGATGGTGGATGGATATGGAGGATGAGGGTGCATCCCCGGGTGGCGCTCTTCATTTGGAAGGTAGCCTGGGGTTGCCTTCCGACCAGGAGTGTATTGGCCTGGCGGGGGATGAGGATGGGCTCACTATGCGAGGTATGTCTGGATGCTGAGGAGACGGTCGGCCACGTCCTCCTTCGATGTCCTGTAGCTATGCAGTGTTGGAGATTGGCCTCGGCGCTACTACCACCTTTATGGGAGTCGGTGGAGGATATGCTCCGGTTCTTGAGTGAGTCTATTCGTAGACCGAGGGAGGCTGAGACCGGTTCCATTGTGGCTTATCTAGCCTATCACATATGGCTAGCCAGGAATGATCGTCTATTCGAGGGTGGGCGGCTGACCCCACGGGCTGTGATGGAGAGAGCTTTGAGGCAGGCAGCTGAGACATCTACGTTGACCACGTCGGCTCCACCTGGGAGGACTAGGGACATCTGGGGTACCTGCACTGCTGTTTCAGCGTCCAGGTTCAGTTACTTTTCTTGGGTACCCCCACCCCCCGGTTATCTCAAGGTGAATTTCGACGGTGGCTCGGCGGAGGATGGCACCTCTGGGGGCGTGGGTTTTGTTATCAGGGACCATCGGGGTACTTTTATTACTGCGGGGGGACGGAGCACTTTTGGCGTTTCGGCGGTGGGAGCAGAGCTGCAGGCTGCTTGGGAGGGTGTTTGGTTTGCGAGACGAGTTCTGGGGGCAGAGAGACTCGTTCTCGAGGGTGACTGTTCTGTGGTGATTGACTGGATTCGTGGTGTGGACATATACGGTGATGGCCATCCCCTGATACGGGATACCCGGAGCTTGGTGCGGGAGCTGATTTCTTGTCAGGTTGTCCATGCTTATCGAGAGGCGAACAGTGCAGCAGATTGGGTCGCCTCTTATGTTGCCCGGCATACCGGGGAGGTTTTCTGGGCTAGGTTGGATGGCGTTCCACACGCCTTATTTTGTTTACTTTTCTTTGATATGTCTGGTTGTATTCACGTTAGTGGTATATGAATGAAATACCGTTTTGATAAAAAAAAAAAAAAAAAAAAAAAAAAAAAAAAAAAAAAAAAAAAAAAAAAAAAAAAAAAAAAAAAAAAAAAAAAGGCATCATTCCACTTGAGGACAAGAAGGTACCCCACTTGGGGGAGACAGAGCGTGCAAGATTGGAAGACCACGCGCCCGCGCCCACCAAATAACCGGGGTCCGGTCAGTGATTTTAGAGATGCCATCCAGCTGCAGCAACGAATGGCGTAGAAATCCAGCCATGCATGATCATGCGTAGGCAAGGACACAAACTTGCTGTGGAAAGCAACAATTCGACATGATTTCAGGTCTGAACCGATGTACAGTTTAATGTTCCTAGCTTGTTAGATATCTTACCTAAATCAAATCTTTTGGCCAATCCAGCTCGTATCTTCTAAAATTTTATATAAATTTTAACCTAAATCTCAGCCCATGAACATCTTGATCTGCCAAAAAAAAAAAATTCTATAAAAATATTTATTTTATTCTTATAGGATCAGATTGAGAGGTGTCGTATTAATATGAGTGCAGAAAATTCAGTCCAATTCTACTGAATTATCCAAATAAGCTCTATATATCGTTTGATTTTTGGCCAATCAGGTTGGAAACTTGGTACCTTGTTCAAATAAATCTTGTGCCATGGATAACCAAGTAGTTCACTTAAGATCAGAATGAGCCAGTAGGAGGGAAGGCTATGCTAGGTCTCCAGTAAGTTGGGTTTGCTCTTTCCATGAGTAATTTGCCCTTGCTTGACTCTTGATCTTCCATTTGCTTAAGTTATGCTCATCTTACAAAAATTTTAGTTATGACTTTAGGCTTGTAATATTTTTAGTAAGAAACTCAGCTAGATCAATGATCTTTCTAATATATTGCAGGTGCCAAATTTGAGCACCTGTTTAAATATCCTACATGTAACTTAATCTCAATCGATGAGTTGGATTTGGATCATGTTCATGCACAATGTGAATCCATATCAACATAAAAGCAAAGCAGCACAAAATGTTTTAAGAAAGCACAAAGAGTATAGGTGGCTTGTGGATCCTTGAGAAGGAGATAATTTTGGGAAGGAAGAATACTAATTATCAAGAAGAGCAAAATTTGAAGAGATGGGGAACTGTGACAGCCACCAGGATAGATTAATATTTCATAATATTTTAAAATTTTAGAATTACAGTAACGTCTATATAAATATTTTCCCAATAATGCTAAACCTCAAGTTTAGTTTGGATTCCAAGTAGGACCCAAATAGGCGAGGAATCCTGTCCTAGCCCAGGGATAGCTGCAAACAAGCAAGTTTATGGGCTGGATTTCTAATCCCGAATGCTTTATCCAAGCCAAACTAATTGAAGATCAATAGTTCTATGGGTATCCATGAACCTGGGATATTATCCAATTTATCCCACCTGATTTAAGGAAATGGCAAGAACACCATCATTAACAAAAAGAAAAGTAGTAAAAAAGAGCAGGGGCGTGTTTATCTTTTACCAAAAAGTAAGCACAATATTCTCTGCTGTAATGAGGTGCGATATAATTATGACTTATGAGATGGGGATAAGAGCAATTTATCCAAACGCAACTGAGGCTTATCCTGGAATTAATTGGATGCGTGGAGAATCTAAAAAGTGGCACCACTTCAAAACCATGCTTTAAGAGCTTATAATCCAAGCCCTATATCTAATTATGTAAAATATAAAATTATCACCAAACAACTGCAGTATACTATTGGTCACCTTTTGTCTCTGAAATAATATTAAAATTCAGTGGAGAGATACGACGTATCAATTGCAGAACACAAGGAGAACTTTCAGGGGACTTAATCCCATGAGGCTTTCCATAGTCATATTATCTATGTCCCTGATTTTTTTCTTATCATAGTCCACCCTGTTATTTAGAATCCTCAAAATCTTTTAAATGACTAAATTATCACGAATCCCCTCGTTTTTTTAAACAATGTAATTTGATATGGAGAACAATTGAACGCAGTAGCCTTTCATTTTTAGGGTTCTAAACTCAGCTCTAGGTGCATAAAGATTTTTTTTGCCTGACATTTTTGGCCACCTTGGGAATTTCCTTCAATAGAGAACTTTCTTTTATTATATTTTTACTATCAATTTTTTCTTCTCCACTATTTGATGTGATGCAATTCCTCCATCCACACATAAGAGAGTACCTAGTAGTCGAATGGATTGACCTTATTGCATTGTTATTCTTCTTGCTGAGCTCAAGTGGTTGCACTAGGACCATCTCATTGGTATATATCAACCAATCAAAAGGTGACACATGGCATGAAGAAATGGAGTTTTATTTGAATGCAAATTTTTGGGATGGTCCAGATAAGAAAAATTTGGATCTTTTCTCGAATCAAGGACTCTAGAATCCGAGTCCATCGAAAGAACAACTTTTCGTTTATAAAAGAAGGCCCAACACTTAAATAAGGTATCGGCTGGAAAATTCAATTACCGCCTATAAAAGAGTGTTGCATGACTAAGGAGCCAATCCAGTGAGCCTTTTTTGTGTGTGTGCGTGTGAGCAGGACAGCAGATGTATTGTGAACCAACAGTGCGTTGATCGCATTGAAGCCTTTTGATTTGTCAATCGGGTTTTAGATAGCAACAGTAAGTAATGTTTGTCAATGTCTAATCTACACAAATTTAGAAGTGCATATAGATATCTTAAACTACATTGTTTGCTAATGTCAACACTATTATACATTATTGAATTATTATGACATCATGACATTTATAAATTTGAATCATGTATTCATTATTTTCTCAAATTTTAAGTATATATATGTTTCTAATACATGTGTGCATTTTAGAAATAAAGGAAAAAATATAAATACTAATGGTGCCAAAGAGGCTGATAATTGGCTAACCAGATGTTAACCCAACCTAAAACATTTGGGTTTTAAATTTAAACTTAAAATATTTATCAGGTAATGTAGGTTAGGAGGTGACAGCGTGACTTCGAAGCAACATTGTTGCCTTGCTATACCTTGCTAGAATATAATAAAGAGATAAGAAATAAGAATTAAATCCTAAAACTATAAGGATAACTTATGGATATATCTTACTACTGAAAATCTAACAATATAACAATGATGTTTTCCAGGATTTACTAGGGTCTATTCCAAAATCCACCAAATCTTGCACATAATTCACTATTTAGAAAATGAATATCTGAGTAAACATGCACTCAAGGGGCAAAAGCTTTAACTAATTATTCTTTGAGTTCATGCTTTAGGTTTTGTACATTGATAATGACGAATGGGTGCCCCTAGAATTGAGCGAGAAGTCAAATTAGATCAAAAGATAAGACTTCTAGGACATGATCTCCTGCAATAGCAGCATTTTGGACAAAAACACATTGGATGTCAGTTATTTTGCCATCCAAAATTGGTTTGGAAACTACAATTAGATGACTTTATGATCAACTAGGACTCAAACAAGGTCCGGCGATAGGTTTTCAGTATCTAAACTAGTCGAACAGCATGGTTATTGCCATTTTTGGCTGGACTACATTGACACTAATTTAGTAGTTTAGCCATAACTTCTTTATTCAAGCTTTAATTGAGATGGCTCAATAGAATTTGACAAGAACATCCAAACTTGGATGCAGTGGTAGTTTTGAGCTGACAAGCTCTAGGCTGCTACTAAGTTTGCAAGTGGATTAAATATTGGCCTATTTCATAAAATTTATTTCTATTGGAAACTTGTGAGTCAAGTGTCACATTTCTATACTCTTTGTAATTGGACTATAAATAGTATGTAGGTCATCCAAGGGTATGCTAATAGAGAAGAGTGTAGGCATAACCTTTAGTCCTATTTTGGAACAATTTTCGATGCATCCATAACATCTCCTCCATCCTTCAGCAGTCTCTCCACTTTTGTGACGGTTCTCTGACCCCTTGTACCAAAGGCATGGTGGAGAGAGAGAATTTGATGTGAAGGACTAGGCTCGCGTGGTGCTTTTTCTCTAGTAGGTCCACCATGGTTTAGTTGCTGGTCAAGTCTTCAGGTGGTGCTGTGCTAGAAAGAGCTTTGGACGCCTTTGTTCAATTGAATTTAAATATTTTAAATCTTTTCTTTAAATTCAAAATTTGAATTTAAATTCTAGATCAACGGGCTTTCTGATTTTTTTGGCCTGCGTCTGCTTTGACTTGGTCAACGGCTAAGTGTTAAGCATCCGCGCGCAAGCAAGGAAGCAAACATGAAAAGATCTCCAAAAAAAGCAGGTTAAGACAAGTGTCATACATCCAAAAAAGAAAGAAAGTATGAGCGGCCAAGATGTAACAAACTACAGGATCAAAAAAGTACAAGAAGACATGTCATCAATCCGCGGGAGGAAATTTTGCTTTTTTTGACGCGCCAGAGCCTATATAAAGGGCTCTAGGAATCATTTCAAGATAATGAAAAAAATTTCTTCCCCCCCCCCCCCCCGGTTTCTATTTTTCTTTTCCATCAAGCAAGATTTAAGTTCTGCCACTGCCTGTCACCATTGGTGATGCCACATTGGGAAGATCAATGAAGACTTATAATTTTGCTGGTCCAAGATATATGAGGACATGTTCTTGTGCTATGGACCATGATTTGTGGAAAGCCAAGGTTTGGCTTAGAGCCAACCTATATGGGTCCCGTACAAGTTTTAAGGGTCAAACCCACCACCTGGATTTGTTTAGCTTTACAGTTAAAAAAATGGATCTCAGAGACATTTTACAAGATCAATTGGAAGGATGTCCCTCGATGAAGCGATGAAGTTATAATCCATGCCTCCATGGCAACTAGTGGTGTTAAAATAATGTTGGAACATGAAGATACACTAGATTAGACAAGCACCTTATGTCAGAGATCACAATGAAGAAATGAGTTTGATCTTATCTTCAAAGTGCACCAATTCTTCTTTAAACAGAAGCTTTATGCAGTGCAAAGTGCATAAGATTAGCAGCACAGACATATCATATTGTAGCTATGCACGCACAGCTATGAATTTTTAAGTTCGAGGGGAGAAAAAAGAGAGATAACAAAAGACATGTACAAAGCTAATGACATTATGGTAGTTTAGTGGGAGTAAGGTCTTTTTTCCAGCAGGTGGGTGCAGTTAGACTATTGGTTCGTTATTAGTTTCTTCCGACTTCCAATGGGAGTAAAGACATTTCATTTCATAGTTTCTCAACTTACATAAAACACTAGTACTCCACGATACATTAGAGCTGAGAAGAAGTGACTATGGGCATTATGGTAGATAACAATCTAAATTAACAAATTTAAGAAAGTCCAAAGGTGTATTATTTCCTTGTCAGTTACAGAGTAACATACCAGAAAATAGTTAAAATATTTTAATGCAGATAAGTTATATTAAACACGAGGAAAACAACAACAATCTGTTGTTCAACCTTTCAATGAGTATTTCTTCCCACTAAATGCCTGGAACTTGGGCTCTTCTTTCTTTCCTGGCTCTTCCGTCTTTTCTTTCAAGCCCTGCAAAGATAAGGAAACACACTGCGTTTAATAGAAGATTTGATACAAGAGTTCCTAAACTATCAACAAAGAGGTCCATTCAGATTTATTATAAAAGCAAATTGGTTTTAAGGATAGCCTGAGCATGTCTGGTGCTACACATGGTCAATAGAATTATGTTATGATTCCCATGGTGGGAAAGATGAGAGATTTGAAGCTATCCATATCTTAGAAACAGGAGCAGGGAGTTAGATCGACAATGGTACATTAATATGAACATGGTGCGCACCTGTGCTTCTTTTGAGGCACGATTTGCATTTGAACCAAAGACAAGCTTTCCCATAGTCCGACGGGATGAACTGCTCTCAAAAGTGGATGCTTTTAAGTTCTTCCCACCATCGGTCATTTCAGATTGTCTTCCCTTTGCTGGGGGAGAAACAGTTGGAGCTTGATGCTTTGAAGGTTTGCCATCCAGTCGTCTCCCGAAGCCAGTAAATGGGGTGAATTTTGGTTCAACTTCAGCTTCAGCTTGAGCATCCTGAACTGAATTTTTCAAAATAAATCCCATATCAGAAGGGAAAGGTCAATTGAATTTTAGCATGAAAAAAGCAAACACCTGTTACTGTAACTTTCCGGTTAAACATGCAAGCTGAACTACAAGAAAATTATATGTTCTAGAAGAAAAAGGCACAAAAGTAACACTAGGAAAATTGCCCGACAAGAAGGATTCAAATCAGCAATTTCCAGTATTACCAGAACATAAGGAACAAGAAAGGCCTATCTGAATGCTAGAATTCCACATCCCTCCAGAGAGGTTGGAATTATCTGTTCAGAAAGGAGATGAAGTGACGAAGTTTAATAGGTCCGTTGATCACCCAATCCTGATATTTTTTTTCGGGATAATGAAAATCATCCCTTCAGTAGATTCTGATATCCCAAAAAAATCAGAACATGAGTGATCAGTGACCTCAACCTTGTAACTTCCTTTTTCTCTCTCTAACATGGTGATACTCATCCGGAGTCAGATATTACAAGGATGGAAAATCCAAGCATCCAAACAGGCCTGGAACATCACCATGTCATGTGTCAATGTGACTGATATGCACAGAATGTGAATCATAGCTATTACATAGCACTGCAGCATGCAGAAGAAAGATTGTTCCAGATTTGCAGATGGAACTTACTAGTCACTGCAGACCATATTCTCAAGAAAAGCAAGATCTTCAGTCAGCAAGCTAAGCAACATGTTCTATTCAACCACATCAACTAAAATAACCAATAGCATGATAATTCAAAAACATGAAAGTAGTAAATCAGATCTCCATTACGGCTGGAAATGCCCACTGGCCAGATCTTGTATGTATTTGGATTGGGCCTTTAGGCCTTGTGTTTTCATTACCCAAGCCCAGTAAATTCCCATAAACATAATGAGCGAGCTAAAATAAACTTGTTTGTCATAAAAGATAGTTGACTAATGCTGGTCTGAAAAAAATGTGTCCTATAACAAAATGATAAATGCATTACTCCACTAGAAGCAAACACAATAAATGCAAGATTCAAAATGACAATTTCACGTGCATCTTCAACTCGTGGATATATCACAGCTTGGTTTAAAATATCAGTAAGTGGTGTCGCACATAACATAGGTGAGGATAACTAAGGGCTGCAGGATAAAGGGGAATCTATTATATTTAAATTTAGTTGTCAATTTTCTGTATTTTCTTTTATTTCTGGTTTATTTTTAGTTTTCAGTGGGTTAACATGACACAGTAGTTGAGATTAAAAGATCTTAGATCTTTTGACAACTTCATGTGTCTGATTCTGCTGTGGAACTCTTCATGCTGCAACATAACAATAGGTGGTTAGGAATATATTCAATGGCTTGCCGGCCATTCTGTTGAAATCTGGTTTTCCTGTATTAACTGAACTAAGAAGGTGAACTTTCTATAGTAAAGAGGAATCAAATGACTAGAATCTGGCCTAGGGTTCAGAATTTAGGGTTCAACTGGTGGATTGATATCTTAACAAAAATAAATAAAAAATTTGAAGGGACTTTTCAACAAGTGATTTGTGTAAAAGGGGTTGAAACTAGATGGAAGGCCAGTTGTGGATCAATAGACTTTAAGTTTGAGGATTACCAGTTGAAGAAAAGAAGGAAACAAAACCAGATGTGAAAAAGAAAATAACAGAGAAACACTAAATGAAAACGAAGAAAGTACCAAAGAATAAGAGTGAGGAAAGATAATAGAGAAGTGACTTTAGGACCTAAGAATCACACCTAGGGTTTGAAGATCTCGCTTCTCCTTTGCAGAATCACACCACAAGGGAACAAGAAGATGCTTTGTAGATTATCATTCTTTATTAACCAGCCATCTGGCTGATTACATAAAACTCTAATACCCTATTTATAACAAAAAAGGTATGCTAAGAATTTTTCTTTTAATCCCAATACTAACCCTCATGAGGAACACGTTCTTCCCTAATTGAGCCCTTCATATTTTTAAGATTCACCACCATGTTTACCATCAATTCTACTTTGAAATTCCAATTTTCATAGTTCACCTTTAAATAAAACATGTGTCAAAATTGAACTTTCCAATGATTTAAACATCAAGTGCTATTTCAAAACCCTAGTAGTTCTCCTTCCACGGACTGTCTTACATCAGTATCCACATCCACTGATGCAACAACAACCAACTCATACAAGCGTGCACATACAATAATTACCCAGATAGATTAAAATAAGCTTTGAGATTGTCCAAGAGAGTATGACATGTCAACCTCCAAAAAGCATGACTCATTGTGCCCATGTGGCCGTCTGTAAATTATGATAGAATCACAAGTTACCCCAAAACTCGATAAAATTAAGACCATTGTAGTGATGTTAAACTAGCAAAGTGGCATGTGCGATGCACATGGGAGAAAAAAATATTAATAAAAGAAAACATGCAAAAAAAGGCAAACTACACTTAAATATGAAAATAGAAAACCTAGAAAAGGAATAAAATGGCAAAGTACATAAAAGATAAGCAAGCATAGAACTTAATAGCGAGAATAGCAAGTTTAATTCTAATTTTTTTACATAAATATCCCTCTTAGTCTATTCCTCACCTTCAGGTTGTGGCTGATGGTCTAATTGGTAATATTGCTATAAGTGCATTGGGTTGGATCAAAGATTTGCCTAATCTTGATGCAACCCACTTAAATTTGGATCCAATAACTTATCCGATCCAATTGTCTTCTAAATTGAGATGGGTCAAACTGGGTTGACAATTTTATTTATTGGAACCAATGGAAAAAATAGGTTGGATTGTGTTTATCCAAATCCAAACACAACCCTATATTCTTGGGGGTGAGGTGGGGCAGGGGCGGCTCAATACATTCTGGGGCCTAAGACGAATCCAATGAACGAGGCCACTTTTTTTAAATAATAATTTTTTTAATAAATATAAAATACTTAAAAAAATATATAAAAATAGATAGCTATCAAGTACACTATTTCAACAAAGATACATGAATCTAACAGAGATAGACAAGAAGCTTTTTCAATTTAATATAATTCTTGAATGGAAGCACATAAAAGTAATTACTCCAAATGAAGGGCCATGAAACTGATTAAATAACTAAGATAATGCTTGGCAATACTGTTTACCATGTCAAGCAAGAGCCGAATAGGAAAAGGTCATCCCACGGCACTTCATGGTCAAGGTAAAGAAAAACTGAAGGAACCTCTCTATAAGAGAAAGTAGGGTCATTATGGGAAATTCACTCCATCTAATTAATAAAAGTCCCATCCCACCATCTCCCCTTCAAGTGAGTACCCAAGCGGCAACTGCAACATCACAGCACAGCAGCCATTCAACCCCCTCCCTCCTTTTCTCTCTCTACCACCCAAGAGGGGAGAAGAAACAGAGAGGAGAAAACTAAAAGAATCTCCACCCTCCAAGAAGTCCATCTCCAATCCCCCTATCTTTCTTCCGGATGGCCTAGCTGGATCAGGAGTAATGTGAGGGAAGGAAAACCAAGACCAAAACCAAAAAAGAGAAGGGATGAAAGATAAGAGTGGCTTCAGGCGTCTATCAAGCCAACCAAATCCCTCCTCTCTCTCTCTCTCCCCCCACCCAAACCAAAACTATCGTCCCCAACTTCCCAAATTGCCCCTCTGCAGGCCAGGAAACTCTCCACCCCCCTTCCATCAAGGGGGAAGACTCGTAGCCAGCTCCAGATCTTAGTTTTATATGGGGCCTTTGCTTCCTTTTGGTCAGCAGCCTCCCGGGGGCCTTCCACGGTCGCCTAAGGCCTCGGGCCGGCCCTGAGGTGGGGTAAGGTTCAGGTTAGGGTAAATTTCAGGAAGTCTCTCTCTTTCTATATGTAAAGATAGAGAAATCTATCACCAATTCATTGAGAGAATAAAGAGGGAGGTAGAGAGTTTTCTTCACCAACAGATTTGGATCTTGCTAGGTTGGGGTTTGGACTAGATCTTAGGGAGACACAAATCCCAATCCATTTGCAGCCTAGTACTACAATTAGTATCCTAAATATCAAAAATGTCTTTCCTTTTTAGAAAAGGGCTTAAATCCCAATCCATTTGCAGCCTAGTACTACAATTAGTATCCTAAATATCAAAAATGTCTTTCCTTTTTAGAAAAGGGGTTTGGTTGCCCGGCAGCACCAAACGGTACACCCCTGTACCGTTCCGTGCCGGCCCCGTACCAACACAATAGAGGAAGCAAGGGAGAGGGCGAACGAGAAAGAAGACAAGAGAGAAAAGGGGGAGAGAGAAGAAGGCTGGCGACCCGCGTGGAGGAGGCGAAGGAGGGCTCCATGGTCGGGTCCCTGTTTCGTTCGAAACAAGGGTTGAACCCCATTTTTATTTTTGTGAGATACCGACTTTACTTAAAAGTCGCAAAAATAAAAAAGGTCCCCTGTTTCGTTGAGCCTCCTTCGTGCGGCTCGTCGGCGTCCACCTCCATCTCTCTTCCTTCCTCTCACTCTCCTTCCCTCCCTCGCTCGCTCTCTTTTCCTCTCTTTTCTTCTCCCCCTGCAGCAACAGATTTCGTTTCTGTTGCAAGAACCATCCCGATCCATTGCCGGGGCAACTCGGTACGACCCGAACCACCCGGTTCGGAACAATTCCACCGACCCTGATGATAAGATTCCTAATCTAATTTGAATTTGAATGGAAACAAAGAGGTCTTATTACAGGCATTGGACACTTTATGATGTAAGTGCCAAGTGATGGTATGCGATGATCTCACCATAGCTGAATTTAATAACATGCATAAAGTGTTGATAGAGTGTCTGAGTGACCTTAGTGTGTATATATCAACAAAAAAAAAAACTAAGTTTCCACATAATA
Organism: Phoenix dactylifera; assembly: GCF_009389715.1. NCBI lineage: Eukaryota > Viridiplantae > Streptophyta > Magnoliopsida > Arecales > Arecaceae > Phoenix > Phoenix dactylifera. Next base: position 90,259 of record NW_024068608.1, read on the forward strand.
TGCATTACTCACACTATTGAACCAAAAATCTAATCTTGTTGAACGATACTTATTAGAGCTTTTTATGATGAAGCACCCTCGTGTCTAAGTGGTACGAGATAATAATACCAAAAAAATATTGTCCCCAGGTAATACTGTTAGTTCTCACACCATCATTTCTCTTTGTGAAAACCACGAGATCTACAAAGGCTATTGGAAACTTAAAAGGCACGTGGCAATGTAATGGTGATGCAAGTTGATTCTCAAGGGATACATTCTTTTTATAAATTTTCAAGATTCTTTCCAAATAAAAGCATTTTAGTGGTCCTTAATAAAGATTTAGTGGTTCTTGCCAAGAAGGTAGCTTACAAAGGAAGCAAGTTCTGGCTCCTAGGGGGTTATTAAGTGGTGACATAGTGGACTGAAAAGAAAGTCTATTTTTTTCCCTCCTCTTCTGATGGGTACTTGTTATAGGTAGAATCCGATATTCTTCAGAAAGGAGACATTTTAAGAATATGAAAAATAATAGCTTTCTTTCTTTTCTCATTTCAGAAAAATGATTTTAAATCTATTCTGTGAAGCTGTGTTTTGTGCATGCATTGATAAGAAGTTCTCCTCGAGGTAGATATCCAAGCTAAAAGCTGTATTATCCCACTATGATGTAATTTTACTCATTTAATCCTCTTTAACCTTCTTTCCATAAGCGTCATTTACTTGAGAGCGCTAAGCACAAACCCCACCAATAAAGTATAAAAGGAACTAAAAAATAAATGAGTACTACACCACCTCTATCAAACTCTTCAAGAAAAAATATTCTTTGAAGTCCCAGATTGTGTTTCACAACTGATATCTTAAAAAATAAAGTTACACAGTGCCAGTTAACTTAAGTTTGAAAAGTCTATTTATCAGTGTATGGAAATCCTTTTTGTTTTGAAGGGTATCGGTGTATGTAAATCAAACAAGGAAAAAGACAAAAGAAAAAAGATGCAAATTCTGCTTCACATGTAAAAATGCAAGGCCTGTCCTTATGTTCCTCATAGCAAGTGGTGTAAAGTACTCAGAAACCATTTGAGATAATCATCTACGCATCACTAAAAGAAAGTTTTACATTGATGAGAAGATGACTTTTACATTTTTACAAGCACAGGAAATTAAGGAAAACTACAATTTTATGATAATATTATTGCTCCCTATATAATTTACTTACGAAAGTCCTTGGATTTGTCAATCATTTGCTGACCAATGAATGCTTCACCATGCAAAATTAGTGAACCAGAATATTCATTTCTTTTCTTTGTATGGTTTGTTTTATATCAATTCTACATGAAGATTCTTTAGGGTGTCAAATCTTCCATAGTCCTACATGGCATAATAAAGACAATCCACTAGCTGACACATTTCTAGAATGTCTCTTTGAATTGGGTCTAAAAGATGGAAAAGATGTTTCACCTACTTCTTCCAAAAGTTTCAGCCTTGCCAGCTTATTGCCCAAGGATTTAGAGTCACAAGTTATAGTCTCATTTTATTTTTTTCAAGTCATGGGTTTTCTTTCCCTTTTATCTTAACTAACACCTGAGCACATGCAATGCATGCTTTAGAAAAATATAATAGAAATATTTAAGTTATAATATATGAATTATTAATAAATAAAACTAAATAACAATAAGATTTTTCTTTATATATTTGCACTTTCTGTACTTTTCTATATTTATCTACTCTCACAAATAAAGTAAATAAATAATTCCTTATACATCAAAGCCAGTATTTCTAATTTTTTCTAATATGTACTCTCATAAATTTAATTTTGGTATTTTCTCTATTTGTTTCCAACATGATTTTAAATAATTTATTTTACTTATTTATTCTCACAAAATGGCGGTAAGAAATTAACAAAGAGAGGACTTTTTTAGTATGGTCTCATTAAAAAGGAAATATTTCAGTACATTTTCCCTATTTGTCTATAGTTGGTATTTTTTATTCTCTCTTAGTTGCTTTTTATCACTTTTTTTTTGTTATGACCCTTTTGTTAATTGTTTATTGCTATAATTGCAACTAGGTAAAATTTCTAAATTCATGTCAAATCGGGATTTTAATTTTGTTTCCTTATTTGTTTATAACCAGGATTTTATATAGGCATCTAGAAAAGGGGAAGAATATTTTTGGGATCAAACAATGATAGATGGATTTGGAAGGAACTAGCAGGGATGATGATAATACAACATGTAGGCCTTGATCTAATAAGATGGAAAGTTAGATGTGTTTATAATTTATAAGTATAATCCTTTAAGCCAAAGAGTTTAAAATATGTCATGTTTTCTACAGATAAAGTGAAAATGTAAAAAATGCTCTAGTGCATTACATTCACAACAAACTATGGCTTCAAATATGAAGATTGAAAAAATAGAAACGACAACCAGAATGAGAACCTGGAAACGGTGCTTTGCCCGTAGGAAAAGAACGTTGTGGTCGTTCAGGTTCTTTATAGTCAAGTGGAGGTGCAAAATCAACTTCACAGTCTGTTTCAATGATACTGATTGCAGAAGAGGGCTTTGTTTCGACAATATCTATGTAATATTTCTTATTATTATACGCTACCATGATGCTGTCACCTGTGGTTAAGCAGGAGAAATTCCTTAGTGTTGTTTCCAAGCTGCCAATGTGATGCAAAGGATATGTTAGTATCTTTACAAATAATGAGTAATATTAGCAAACAACATTTTTTAATGCAATAAATTCATTAAAAATGACATGGGGATGAAAGCAAGAGGTGTGGGAACAAATATTAAAACAATATCAAAAAATTACTAACATGGCTTTGGGATTTGAGATATCTAAAAAGTCTTTTGTGTGAGGCTGCAGCTTGACATATGTTCCCTTAGGGAGGGTAGCATTTTTGACGCTCACAGTATCTCCCTCTTGCAAAAGTAAATTTTGCATCATCTGGAAAAAAAGAGATAAAACAAAGTATAAGGCCTTATTTGCTCATAAACTACAATCAGGAAAGTTAAAAAAAAAATAGAAGCAAATTAGTAAAAAAAATACTCTCGACAAGACCTACCCAATATGGCATGTAGATCATGCCTTCTTCTGCAATGAATTCCAGCACACCACAATGTGAAACTCGCTCGGTGGCAGCATTCCGCAGTTCAAATAACATCGGATAATCAATGTGTAAAGATGCTGCATAGTAAAACAGAAGTAGGATATGGTCACAGACTCACAGGTATAGCACATGAATTGTCCACACAAAAAAAAGGAAACCAGGACATCTTATTGAACATAATCACAAGTACTTATTATGGAAGAATATCAGGAATAATATAAGCAAAGAAAGATTAATCATACACATAGGCTTGACTCACCAAGACGATCAAGGGCAGAGGGAGGCATTATAACTGTAAAAACACAAACCATGCTGAGTCATCAAGGTTAAGGGAGTTAAAAAAAGGAATTCCAATGATGATACCAATAAATAACACTCATAGAAGGCATACTTTTATCACCACTTTCCAGCTGCGGCTGCACAGACAAAGAAACTACAATTATGACAGATTCCAGCTACAAAATATTAGCTAACATGAAATAATTGTCATGTTCCGTTAAAACCAATTGTAAACAAATTAGGTAAAATTTCTACATTTAGCCATGATGCTTCAAAAGCTGACTCCATAAAGTGAAATTTGAATATACAAGAAACCACAACCTAATGACTTCAAAAAGAGCAGTGCCATTAGTCTGTAGATTGAGAGGAGCACCGACTTGTGAAAATTATAGTGCACATGACAGTTTTATAATTTTGGATACTTGAATTTAACATTTGCAAATAATTGTTGCATTTATTAAACATGGGGAAAGAAAATCCCTTATATAAAATGCAAAGTCTCAAGGTGGGGACTGAACCGGCAACCTATGACTCTCTCCTTGTAGCTCCATGTGAGACTAATTACATACCCGTTTTTATAGTACATAGTTGTCTTCCTCCTTGATCTTCTTTAAACATGTCTAAAATGAGAGAAAAAATGAGGCTATTTGGTTGTTTTTGAGTTTTTTTTATAAAAAAAAAGAATAGATAATCATGATAACTGACATTTTGTAAAAGAAGTATTAGAAAAATAGGGAGAGATTGCTCTATGGATAAAACTCATTTTCCAATTTTTGTGACCTATTTGTTGTTACAGAACAGGTCTTATTAAAAGCTACCAAACAAATATTTCCAAAAAAAACTCATTCATGTAGCTGATTCCGACCAGTTTGGGATTGAGATATAGTTGAGACAAGTTGCATCTCTTCAATGTTGTAGATCATTAACAATGTGGATCGCCATTTTGGAAAGCCTATGGTTGATTTTGCACTGAGTACATTGAAGCCTCAATGCACTTGAGAATAACCAAACTTGTCTACTTCATAACTGTATATGAATATGAGGTTGGTAAGTCAACAGGTCAACCCTCCCACCGAAATTGACCTATCATACCATTATTCTTTTAAAAATCAGTTGCTTTGACTGCTATAGCAATTTCAACCTGAAACCTCATTTGCTAAGCATCATAGTGGCAGATATCATGCCTGGGTATGAGGCGGCCAATATATCGAGTTGTGTTAAGGGTATAAAGCAAGTGATCTCTTCCATAGCAGGCTCATCAATTTCCAAATAGATAATTTGGACACCTCTAGTTCTGATGCTCAAGAAACAGACCACCTATAAGTAGTAGATAATGACTGATCAATAAGATAGTCAATCAGCAATTTGTCATTTTTTGTATAGACTCTAGTGGAGTCCATTATTTATTGATGATGATCTTTTTCCTTAGTGACTATATTATATGATTGTGGACAACTTTCTTCTATGGTTGATGCTCTGTGATTGTGGACATCTTTATTCTATGGATCAAGGTACACAGTACCAGAACCAGCATCCGTGCCGACAGGCCGGCATTAAGGAATGGTACACCCTCATGTTGTGCCATTCCAGCATAAACTAACAGAAAAATTAGCAAGGGAGGAAGAAAAGGAGAGAGAAAGGAGAAGAGAGAGGGAGGGAGGGAGTGGGAGAGAAAGGGAGGGAGAGCGTGGCGGAGAGAGGCGAAGGGAGGGGGTAGGGAGAAGGAAAGAGAAGAAGAAAGAGAGAGAGGGAGGCAGGGAGAGGGCAAGGGCAACAGTGAGCAGCAACCACTGAAATAGGATCAAAGGAGGGGGGAGAGAGGGCTTTCTCTCCTTCATACGTCAGAACAGGAGCGAAGCCCTTGTTTTGAAAGAAAATAGGGGCTTCGGCCCCTTTTCTATTTTTTTGATTTCTTTAAGTGAAGTCGGCAGCAGCTGCCGACTTCACTTAAAAACTTTCAAAAAAAAATAGTGAAGTCGATAGTGGTTGCTCACTTCACTTTAAAAAATTAATAAAATAAAAAAAGGGACCAAAGCTCCTGTTTTCTTTTGAAACAAGGGCTCCACCCCTGTTCCAACGCACAATGGAGAAAAGGCTTCGAAAGCCCCCTCTCCCCCTCCCTCGGCCATGTTCCAACAGTCGCCATTCACCACCGCCCTCTCCCTCTCTCTCCCCCTACCTCTCTCTCTCTCTCTCTCTCTTTTTCTCTCTTTTCTTCTCTCTCTCCCCATCCCTCGCGGTTTCTCGATATCATTGCCGGAACTGTCTCGGTCCACTGCCAGTACGGCTCAGTATGCCCCAAGCCGGACGGTTTAAAACAGTTCTACCCTCATTGCTATAGATGATATTATGTGATTGTGTACATTTTTATCTTAGAGTGACATTACCATATTTGATGGATGATAATATTTCTCGTCATATTATGGACCTTTATATTTTATGGATTTTGACATGATATCATGATGTTGGATGATGTTTTATTGCTTCACACTTAATATTTTTTTCATTATTTTGCATAAAAAATAAAGTAGTAACTTTTAATACTTAGCAAGAAAATATTAAAATGTTTTAGCAGCTCGCTTTGGGTACACAGCAACCAACCACTATAGCGCTGAACCCCCTTGACAGCCAAATGCCCGTTACCCATTTTTTAATACATTGCATGCTAGTGTCTTGGGCTTTTCTACGTCAACTGCTTAATGTTAGGCATGACAAGTACCAAAAAGAAAATAACTCTTTTAAAAATAGGCAAATATAATTTAAGAAAATAAATACAAACAATTTTAGGGCAATCCCAATGTATCCCAATGTACATCATCATTCTTTAGAAAAGAGAACTGCCAAAACCAAGAATATGGTCTATAAAATTCACTAACATGAATGTCTAAAGTAAAATGGTGAAGTGTTTTTGGACTTCATTGATGGAAAGAGAAAGCTAAGGAGTACTAGTTAGAACAAGAGCTCTAATGATTTGACTTGCACAATATGTGGTCAGCAAAACATAAAAAAGGGTTACTTGTAGTTTTTTAGGAGGCCAACACATACTTTGATTCTTTCGCTACTACTTAGTGACTTCTCTATCAACTTGCTATCAATTTCCTAATCCCTTGATATCTGATTGGCACCAATTAGGCCACTGATACTTGAATTATGGGCATCATCTAAAAATATAATAATGTCATCCTTGTAAAAGGTAATAACTAACAGAAATCCATGAAGTGATATATCGCAATGGCCCTCATTAGTCTTGTCGAAGACACTCCAAGAACTTTCCTACACGCTCAGGCAAAGCGAGAAAGCCCAGGAATGCGTCAATAGTCCCCAAGCAAGGGGACTTTGCTAAGGCAATACCTAGGCAAGCACCTGGGATGAAGTGAGAGGCATTTAAGTAGTGCCACTCTGATGTCCTGCAGTATTCTTCCTATCCCTGTTAGAGCTTCATGAGCTTTAACTTGCAAGCTATTTTGTCAGTGCTTATAAATAAAGGGCTAATTTAGAATGTTCAATGATTTTTCTTGCGTTGTATTGTTTAGAAACATCAAAGATGTTTTGTGCGGTTGTATTTTGCTATCATATTTGAATTTTGAAACTATTAAAGGATGTCCAGTGGTTATTTTTGCTGATTTTTGTTTAAAAACATGAAATGGGAAGTGGCATTTCAATGTGATGTTTTCAAATATATTAAACACCATGTAGAATGCTCAAGACAATTATGATTTTTAATGTTGAAACTTGGATAACTAAGCTTATAATGCTTGTATTGCATTCATAAACAAAAAATATATATTTCTAATGCATTTATTGAGCTTTTAATAAATTTGAGTGTTCTTTCCTCAGGTAAGCACCTATTTGGTGCCTAGTTACTCAAGTGATATCAGGGTCCTATTGCCTTAAGGGAGCTCTTTGCTTTTGACAACCTTGGCCCTCATCCTAATGAGGTGGTTCAGGATGAAATGGGCAATACTTGTACTTTAGTCAATTATTTGACAAACTAGATTATATAGGTCCTAACAATCAATCACAATGCATTAACTGAATATCATGAAAAATATTAGGGGAAAAAAGAAGGAACTTAGCAAACATAATATCTAGATTTGTCTAGTAAGTGCAAGATAAAGAGAACCATGTCTTAGTGTGAGAATAGAATTTCAAACCTTATCAATAAAAGATGCAGGGTAACAGCGGTATGTCTGCTCAAAAGAATTTCCATGATAACCAAATCCATCAAAAAACTGATACCAGAATTAAAAAAAACAACAGAGTTAAAGACATATACTGGAAGAATTAAGCAACCACGAAGATGTGCCAATAAAAGAATGATAAATGAAAATGGAAATCAACTTCTCATCCCAAGATCATCTCAAGCCAATGCACCAAAGCACAAACTAAGCAAAAAATGAATGGAGGAGGAGAGGGGGACAATTAGTAAAGTAGTCAATAGCAACGATATGGCAAACAGCATCTAGATTATTTATGTCTGCTAAATGGATAATCTAATCACAAAGATCACTAAATTTAATGGACATCACTAGTGACAACATTTTTGAATTTAATACTATCAGAGAACACTGTTTGCCATCTATATAAGACATGTTTTTGATGGAATCAGGCATCATAAATTACTGACTTAAGAAAAGGATAAAAAGCAGGAAACGATATTAGTGTAGAAATGGCATGAAGGCCAGCATGGTTGCCCGCATTCAGTATCAGAGTCTAACCCTTGTCTATAAAACAGGACGTACCTGAGAAAATTCCTTTGCCACCCCTGAGACAGTTACAGACATACCTTATTCAACAAATTCCTATTGTAGTAGTTGCAGCTTGTGGTAGACAATTTCCACTTCTAACGTGTAGAATATCAGAATGTTTTCCTCATTATAGCCCTAACAACATGGCTAACCTATCTAGTTGGGTAACAGGATTAGAACAAAGAAAGTAAATGAAACTATTATCATATGAGAGGCTGCATCTCAAATTCTGGGTTAACTGCATTAAGAAGAACAGCATACTCTTTTATTTTTTCACTCAAGCATGTAGCAAGATAAATTTGTGCATACACATTTCTTTTTCTCTCAATGTTTATCTCTCCTCTTTCAAAATTCCCATCACTGTCCTTTTAGTTTCAAATTTTCACAGGCCAATTCTTTTTTTAAATTGTTTACTCTATTTTCTGACAGAAATATTCTAACTTCCCTGTCAATTTACACTCAGTCTTCAATGATTTTCAAGCATCTAAGCATTTATATTTCAGATCTAATGTTATAGAAGCTCGCTCAAGCTAACCATATGTAGGAAACTTAAATTGGTATAGAAAACCTTGTTTAGTATCCTCTTACGCTTCTCTTCTTGACTTTCTCACCTCATATCACACACATTATAATCATAATCAATTTATCATTGTTGAAACTACGAATAAAATCCAATGTAGATAGCACATAATATTAAGCCCTCAAGATTATTCATCAACTTCAAGTGCTTCCAACCACTTTTGATTTCAACCTAAACTTTGTAAGGGTAAATTGCAGGTAGGGTAAACATAGGTTACTCAGGTGTCATTTACAATGGTGTGCAGTGACAAAAAGATACAGGTAACCATAATCAATTCCTAGAATAGGAATCGCATGCATGGTTGAAAACACACTGTCAAGAGACATTAAAATAGTTTGGGTGCATAGGACAAATTATTATATTATCTTATATTTTGTCCTCTGGATATTCTTTATTAGGACAAATGTGGGATAGTGTCATTGTGGAGAAATGATGCAGTCCATATTACAAATATATTTTGCAGATGCAAATAGGTTGTGAATAGGCATAAAGATCACTCCCTGCAGCCCTTCAGTCAATAAATTGACCAATGGTGGGCTGAGATCATGGGACACGCCATCTACAGAGGAATGTGAGAGTCTCATCCTGCTGCAATGAATCCGTTAGGTGAACAAAAACCCAATATCATCTAACAACCTAATTCATCACTGATTGAAGTAGTTGTCATGTCTAGTTTTTACAATAGGGTTTTTAGGGGTAAGATTGAAACAAAGGTAAGCCTCTTATTTACAATACAATGGCTTTCTGTTTTCTTTATTATGCTGTTGTAGGATGCCCAGGTGAGATGGTACAGATGTCCAAAGCAACTGTTATAAGTGCCCGATTTTATTGTTGCAATGTCGTAAATAAAGAGCTCTGTAAGGACTCAAAGGTTGCTACCAAGCCAATTTAACTGAGGCTTTAAACAACCCTATGGTCAGTCATCATACAACATATTTGCCTTCAGGTCCTCCAATGCTGCATTGCTAGTCAATCTCTAAATGGCCCTGCATAAAGAGACCTAAATGCAAATTAACAGGATCACCACTCATGAAGTTTTAATTGTAGAAAGTTCATCGTAATGTTGTTTTTCACATGGTTTACAACTTAGATGCAAGCAAGGTATGCCGTACCGGCCCGAACCAGACAGTACGAGACGTACCATACCATACTGGTTTGATATCGATACTCGATACAGTTGGCGTACCGACACTCGGTATGCCAAAAAAATTTCGTACCGTACCATACCGACACTGTGCTAGTATGGCACCGGTATGAAGTCTGGTACCGAGACGGCGAACTTTGGATGCAAGCATTGTGAAGATCAAGATCATACTGTAAAATTGTAGAGGGTGGATCAGAATTTTAGATTCTTTTTTGACATATTATCACATTGCTACTAAATATAGGCATTGGCAGCATCTTTATGTAAACATATAAAACATATTATGACATTACCCATAGGGTGAGAAATGCAAACCCATTCATCTTTTGAAAAACAACAACAGATTGAAGAGGATGGAAAAGGCACAACATTTAACAAACAAATGATCATAGATGTAACAGATAGTGCTTGAATTTCAGATTCTGCATAAGATGATAATTTGGGCTCAACTAGGATAGCAATGAAATATATTGAAAACCAAAATGCTACTAAAACGTTTGATTTTGAAAGTTAAGGCCATGTTGCATACCATTTTGCTTAGATCCAAGTGCTTGACTCCTCAGACCTCCTAAAAGAAGGCAACAAAACAGAATAATGAACAACATTACTCCAGGACTAAAACTGTACAGCAAATCTCACATAAAAAACTAAGAATCAAAAGTAAGACACTAAAAATTCAAATTGTAGTATAAATCCAGACTTTCGTAAGTAACCTGTAACTGTGTTTAGGGAAGACCAATTATTTATATAGTATGATAACATGTTATATACAATCTGTACAGCTACCAAGACTCGCAAGCAGTCTAATTGTCAAATTACCTAAACCAACCAACAACTAACCCAACTCAAGCCTAATCTACAATCACAACCAAATACTTGTCTTTGCATTGCACCATAGTTGTCAAATAGTTCAGGCAACCCTCAGTGATGGACCCTCCTATAGCCTCGCAATAGCCCAGTCAATTAAGCAACCATCCAGGCAACATAATTTTTACAACATTTATCAAATAATTTTTATATCATCATATATCTCAGTTATTGATCTTTATATTACATTAAAACTTGCATATAAGCAGCATACTCCAACCAATTTTGGTTCTTTTACCATATAAAACCATATTGCTTGTAGAATCAAAACAAATCATGAACAAAAGCAAAACGATCGAGGAATAACCAATTTAGCCCGAACAAGTCATGCATAAACCGTAACGATTCTGTGTCAAACGCTAAAAACGAGCGAAAGAATTGAGAAAACCTAACAAGAAAAGAGACATCTACCGCGTGTTCTTCCTCTGGAATCGTGTTCACCGACGAAAGCCCTCGGAGAGCAGAGGTAAGAAATAGAGGCGAGAAGGCTTTTTTTTTTGGCTAAAATAGAGGCGAGAATCAGAAGAAGGCGTCGGATGTACGCTCATCGGAGGGCTGAGAAGGCGTGATCGTTGGGGCGGTGGAGATGAACGGTGGATCAGCTGTCGGTGGGTTCCACCACATAGTCGATCCACGCTGCGATCCGAGTAGGCCGCGAGGTGCCACGTCATCTGACGTCGTGGGATCTGACTTGTGTGCGGATCAGCTGGATGACGTGAAACACGAGACGGTGAAGCTAGGGAATAGGGTAACGCCAAATAAAGGAGAGGGGGGAAGAAGCGAAAACCCCTCATCAATTACTGCATATATGATCCATTGATAGGAATATTGGTCCATCAAATGCTTTTTAAACATGGTGTATGCTATGATCTGTATATGCCATATAACATGTCAATAATTGGTAATGATTAATGAACCAAGGGTTACCGATCAGTTATTGATCTAATATATTATCTTTTATATGATTAATTATATATTATAATATTATTAAAACTTGCATCCTCCTCAATAAAGTATCAAAATTAGATAACCCAAGGTAACAATTAACATATGACCCAACTATAATACTATAAAATCTATTACAATTTTATTTATTTGATCTAAACTTATAGAATATAAGTTTACAACTGTCAAAAGTTATTGTTAACAAGAATAATGTTACAAGTATACAATAGTAGTAAGAGTAGAAATGTTAATAGTATTGACTACTGAAGATATACAAAAAGAACGCAAAGCATTGTTTCTTCTTTCTACCGTATAATGCAATGAAAAAAAGTCTCAAGAATAGAGATCAAAAAGTATAAAACATAGCAGCATATTTCTAACAACTATATTGAATAGAGCAAAAAAATTTACAAAAAAAGGAGAAAACTGAAAGCAGGCATGTTTTTGATTAAGAAAAAGAGGGTATGATGGAGAGCATTCAAAGATCTTTCACAGATATGGAGGGGAAAAGAAAAGAAAAAAAAAGTTCCCAACTAGTTTAGAGGCTTGGACCAATCTTGTTCATGAGGAATAGCAAAAGAACTAAAGAGGCAAAAAAAAGAAGAAAAAGAGAGGAAGGGAGACAACTTGACTCACTCAACCTCAATTAGATTAGTAGTGTGATTGACCTCGTCGGCTTGCCACCATCTACCAAGATCGAGCGAAGAGGTAGGCGAAGCGAGTTCCCTCTTGTACCTAGGTCGGATGAGGGCACAAAACATAGTAATATTGGGAAAAAAAATTATGGGACAATTCTGAACTATAGAGAAAACCCAACAACAAAAGTTTAACAATATTCCAAATAAGAATAAATCAATCAAAGGCAAACCAAATGAGTAACGCAACTAGATCGAGCAGAGCGATCCAAGAACAAAAGTCGATGGAAGAATAGATACTTGGGAGGGAACAAGAATCGAGATTGCGTCAAGACGCTATAGACAAGTCCAAAGGAATAGGAGAATATGGGTAGCATATGAGATAAGGGAATAATGATGCAGCGAGAAGTGTGGGATTAAGAATCACAAGCGCTGAATCCGAAGAACAGGATTTCAGTTCAAGGGAGAAGCTGTGAATCCCAAGCAAACTCTGTTTTGCTTATTCAAATAGAGCATGAAACAGGTTCTAAAATTCAGAAAACCAAAATAGAGTTTTCTGGTTCTTTCTTTCATTCCAATGACAGCTCAAAAATAACATCAAGAAAAAGAACTCAAGACGTTTAGCAATGCCTTATATAGGCTATGCATACCCTAACCCTTGAACCAAACAAATAGAACTCCTACTCCAACTGGGATTGAACCAAAATTCAGAATTAAAACTAATCAAACCTGACCCAACCTAAAACAGAAACAAAGCAAACATGGAAACTAATCTTGACTTAATTCAGAATCAAAACATAACAAAGACTCTAGACTTGACTCAACAAATTTCAGAGGCAAACAAATAGTGATCCAAGTCTTCCTTGGGCGTTCTCTTGATCCAGTACTCCCAGCTGCAGATTCATTCACGATCACAACCTATCCCGCATCAGGAGTTATTAACTCCAACTCCATCGCTATCTACTCCTAATTTTATGGGATCCTCCACGTCCAAACGCTCTAGCTTAGCAAGATCTCCTGTGTCCAAATGCTCCTCCATGTCCAAATGCTCCAACCCAGTGAGATCTTTCGGTTCTGCATCAAGTTTCCTTTCATTCGAACAATCATCATTGATTCTCTGTTTCAGCAATGATTGATTCCCTATTTCAGTGATGATTTTCTATCATGTATCAGTCCCCTCCACTTGAAAATAACTCGCCCTCGAGTTAATATTTGGATATAGCTGTTTCTCAATCAATTCATCCACTAGAAGTCCAGCAGTAGAGTCATCATTGTACTGACCAAGCTAGGAAGAGGATGGGTACAAAATCCGGTTTATCACCCTAAAGTCTTTCAGTACTAGTTGTGGGGTAGGGGTGTCTTCTCTTTTGTCGACCAACACCATGATCTCGTTAGTCTTCTTGAGATCTTCCACAAATTGATCTTCTGGTACAATGAGAAAAGACTTCCCCTCCACTTTAGAAGCTTCGGGGTAGATCTTTCGTTCATTAGCACTAGTAGAATCTTCTTACCTTACCATAGGAATAGGTAGATGTTGTCCCGACTTCTGTATGTAACATCTGTAGCATGCTGCCATGGACATCCAAGTAGAACATAGCATGCGTCCCTATCCACCACATCACACACTATCTCGTCTTTATAGTACCACCTAATGGACAATGGCACCTTACAAACCTTGTCCACTCTCGTTTCAGACCCTTCTTAATCCATCCAATCTTGTAAGGAGATAGATGTTTATCCATTTTCAACTTCATGCGTGGGCCAAAGCTAAAGGGATGATGTTCTCGTTACCGCCACCATCGATGATCACGTTGTACACCATATTATTGATTGTATAACGGATCTTGAAGATGCTATGGCGCTGCGATATCTCCTCCCTTTTCGGAGTGAATAATATGTGCTGAACCACAAAAGTAGCTAGAGTCCCTTGATCAGACGCCATCACCACGATGTTGTCATCCTCAAACTGCTCCTCATCTTCTTGCCCTTCATCCTCGTGAATTTCTCCTTCTTCTTCAGCTGTCTCAATCATATGCATTGATTGCTGCTTCGAACACTTATTAGATCGATGTCTGACCTCCTGATACCTGTAGCATTTGATGGGCATAGGATTTTCGTAGAGGTTGCTGCTACCTTTCGGGGCCGCTGGCTATTTGCTGAAATTTCTAGCACCTCTGGTCGTAGATGTTGGTGGCGGTTGGCCCGAATTAGCCGCCACATCAATGGCCTTCTGCTTTCGTGCCGCCTGTGCCTTAAGTTTTAAGGCTGGCCGCCACATGGTGGAGTGTGAGGAAGATGCCCGACTCGTGGGCTGAAACTGGCTCAACTTCCGTGCTGCCTGTGCCTCAAGTATTAAGGCCAAACTTGTGGCTTCAGATAGGCTCCACACTAGATGTAGATCCACTAATCCTGGATGGTCGGCTTGAATCCTCTGATGTACCTTACCATCTGCTGATTTTTCATCTTTGATAGATTGTTACGGGCATTGAGACGGTTAAATTCATCGATGTACTTGGTCACCGTTCGAGGGCCCTATTGGCAATTTTGATACTGATGATATAGCGTCTGCTCGTAGTCGGGCGGGAGGAATTGACCTCGCAGATACTGCTTCATCTTATGCCAGGTGGTGATCTGTATCTTTTCTTGCGGCATACGATTATGTTGCAATTGCTCCCACCATGTAAATGCTCCACCCATTAACTTGTATGCAACAAGCCTCACCTTCTTCTGATCCAGGACCTCTATGTAATGGAAAAACTTCTCGACCTCAGCCACCCAATTCAAGAAACCTTCGATGTGTAGATTGCTACTGAATGATTGGCCTTCGGTTTCGTTCAATCCTTTCGGGCCTATGACCCACGGAATTTGCGTTGTTCCTTTATTGCAGCCCGTTGAACTCGCCGAAGGCCAATCATTCGTCTTCTTCGTTGGATGACTCCAAGTAGACATGCTACCTACGTTGATGGGGAGGATTACGCGCTGGCACTGGTTGGCCACGAGGAAAGTTCTTGCCTGCCTGAACCCGATTCTGATTGGGTTCCCTAGTGTTATCTGCAACTCGTTGAGCGTCTGTTGGATGTTTCGCACGACGTCTTCAAGGTTGCAAACCACCGCCCTAAGGGTCGGCATCCCATGATCTCCGTCGATGGGATGGATACTCCCAATGCTGTCGTTTGCCATCGCCACAACAAAAGCCTGCTCTGATACCAATTGATATGGCAGGAAGTGCAGGATTGAGATTCACCAATGCTGAATCCGAAGAATAGGATTTCAGGTCAAGGGAGAAGCTGTGAATCCCAAGCAAACTCTGTTTGCTAATTCAAACAGAGCATGAAATAGGTTCCGAAATTCAGATAACCAAAACAAAGTTTTCTGATTATTTCTTTCATTCCATGACGGCTCAAAAATAACATCAAGAAGAAGAACTCAAGACCTTTAGCAATGCCTTATATAGGCTATGCATACCCTAGCCCTTGAACCAAACAAATAGGACTCCTACTCCAACTAGGATTGAACCAGAATTCAAAATTAAAACTAATCAAACCTGACCCAACCTAAAACGAAAACAAAGCAAACATGGGAACTAATCCTGACTTAATTCAGAATCAAAAACAAAGACTCTAGACTTGATTCAACGAATTTCAGAGGCAAACAAACTGTGATCCAACTCTTCCTTGGGCATTCTCTTGATCCAACGCTCCTAGTTGCGGTTTTATTCACAATTACAAGCTGTCCAACATTAGGAGTTATTAACTCCAACTCCATCGCTATCTACTCCTGTTTTTATGGGATCCTCCACGTCCAAATGCTCCAACCTAGCGAGATCTCTCACATCCAAATGCTCTAGCCCAGCGAGATCTTCCAGTTCTGCATTAAGTTTCCTTCCATTCGAACAATCAGCATTGATTCTCTGTTTTAGCGATGATTGATTCCCAGTTTCAGCATGATTTCCTATCATGTATCAAATAAGGTGGTGGGAAACGAGCCGGCTAGGCCGGGCCATGCCCCTATAATTGCATTTTAACTATAAGCATCTTCAATCTCTCTCAAACCATCAAACTAATAAATTGGAAATGTTTGTCAAACGTATATAATAATACATATGATCTTCAATTTTCATTTAATCATTCACAAGAACATGAAAGAAAAATCATTGTAACGGATTTGGGGCTTAGTTTTGCGGTTTGGTTCGAGCTTAATTTCCAGGTCTGGTTTGAACTCAAGCTTAGGCTCATCCAAATATTTACCCGAATCTAAATGTTGGTGGACGCTAATTTTAAGCTTTAACCCAATTCTAATTGACTTGGGCCTTGCCTATAGCCCATCCCAAAGTCGGCCCAACCCACGGGTCTGTGGCTAGCGTAAGCCCACTTCCAATCCTATGGTTAGTTGCAGAACAACCTTGCCGTGCACGAAAATGGAACATGGAATTGAAGTCTATACCATGTGGCAGAATATCCTTCCACATAGTATAAATTGGTGAAATAGATTTATGTCACGAAATACTGTGAAGTTCAATGTTGCATCTTATTTCTTTTACTTATTTCCTGCACTTGTTCTTCACATAATAAGCCTACCCTTTCAATAGTAGAAGCGATATATCTTCCAAAAATTATTTCGCTGCAAAAAACCCACTAAGGAACTTTCTAAACCAATTTATGCATGTAGGCGGGAGAAGCCTAGACACGTGTGTAGGATACATAGTCATGAAATATATGCGAAGAATGTTTATACTTCAGTCATGATGTAGAAGGATCACTAAACTCGATGTAATTCATCATGGCCATTATTAGTGGGATTGGATAGGGTTCAAGAGCCAACATCGAAAAACCAAAATGCAAGCCAAACTTTAAGAAACTATATTTTGCTCATACGACGTCCGATCAAGATAATTATTTTCTAAATTGAATAACTTTTCGAAATTCACGATGTAGCGCTAATCTCCTAGGAGATTAAAAATGGCTAAAATTCCATCATTTGGGCTCCAAAATAGGTCAATAAAAAAAAATTCTTTTGAAAAAGAATTTGATTGAACGATCTCCTAATCTAGGAAGAATTAGACAGAACAATAGAAGATAAAGTTAATGTAGGAGTTGAGATCTCCCTCTTATAGGATTTTAACTTTTTTGTATTTATTTCTACTAGTTATGTCTATTTTGGAAAGCTAGTTTTATTCGAACTAGGAGAAAAATTCGATCCAAATTGTGCAAAAAAAGGAACTCACTATATAAATAGAGAACATGTACCTTAATTTTGAAATCGTTAATTGATCATCAATGAAAGAAAAAAAGATCTAAACTCTACTTTCTTTTTCTTTTTTTTTTCTAAAATTTTTTTGAGAGATTCGAATTGAGCAGATTGAGGAAATTCTTCCTTCTCTCCAATCAAATCAAATTATTATCAAAACTTTTATTCTCTATATTTATGGGAGCCTTAGTTTGTAGTCCAAATATACAAGCAATACAAGCAATGAGTAACGAAATGATAGGACGTCTTACATAACTAGATGAGAAAATTATCTAACTCGCCAAGATTATATCTCGATTAGTAATATCTTTAGCACGAGCACTAGCAACTTCTATAGCAAATTAAGCTGCCTTCTACGTATGAAGATTATGATCTATCAAACGGACAAGAAAAAGAAGAAGTGGGCTGAAGAAGCTGTCTTAGTTGGTGCAGACATGGAAGTTGTTTTTTCTACGTCTAGAGACGAGAGCTGGTTTCATGCCTTGCAAAGGTGTGATGACTGATGATTGCGCCATGGATGCATCGTTATAACGATGTGGGTGTGTCGTTATATCTACCTCCATATGGGCGTTTAGCCACTATGATCTCATCTCCGTCAGGGTTGACATGTCAGCAAATGAATATTTTACTTGGTAGACTTTATTCTATATTCTTGATTTGTTACTGTAGACATGTGCGTGCTATATATACTTATTGACTTGTACTTAATCTGTACCTCTTTCAGTGTAGGTTGTGTTTGCTTGCATTATGGGGGTATGGTACATATGTGTTTTCATGTGTTAGGATCGACATGGGTTCACATGTTAGTGTTTTAATCTTTTCAATGGTTGATTGTGTTGGGAATTGTGTCCCAAAGCCAATTTTTATTGTAAGAATAATGTATATGTTTTATTTAATGAATAATAAAATCTATTCTGGCATTCTTTTCATCACAAGTGTTGCATCTTCAAATAGGAACTCCTGTGTATTGTGATGAAGTCCTTAGGACTAATTTAGTGGGTAAAGGAGGTTTTATCATTTAGTCCTTAAATTGGTTCGCGACCGATTGACAAGCTATTAATTGGACAATAGCTATGTCAAGTATAGGTCGTTGTATGCCATTTAGTTGGTTGTCCTCTTAACCAAGGAGTGTGGAGACACTGGTATGGCATATAGGTGAGATGTAGGAGTACATCGTCGCTGAACAGTGACTCACCTGTTGAGCACTTCACTGTCAGGAGTTAGCTCACAAAGCATATGGGCATAAGTATCCCTTAGACCTGAGACTATCACAGTGACTTGCAAGCAACTCACTGTACTTTGGCACTGAACGATCTGAATTTCTAATTCAGATATTGAAAAGTTGCTGGGTGCAGTCAAGTACTCGCGAAGTCTGTGTATGAGTCAAGAAGGGATTGACCGCTCCAGATTATAGGAGTTGATGTTTCGCTGTGTTTCAATTTAGTAAAACCTTGGCCAGGGTAAACCAAGTGATTGGTCACTTGAATTTAATTAATTGAAATACAATATGGATGACCGGACCAAAGTGTGACAGTTCACTTTAGGTCATCTTGAGCATCGTTGGTCAAAAGGATGAATTATGCGGTAACCATATGAATGGGTTCTTGAATGTTGCTTTGCATATTCGACCTATCCGGACGTCGGATATCATTGCTAGATGGTCACCTCGATTAGTGCATGAAGTGGTTCATGTACTACCGGCTTAGTGTTCGAACCTATCGGAGTCACGCACATAAGTCAAGTTAAGTAGGAAGGACTTGATCCAATTTAATTGAGAATTAAATTGTGGGTCATGTGAGATTTGGTTTTGTCTATGTTCAGCTAGTACTGAACATGAGGTACATACTGAATTTTATGGATGTGTATTTGATTATGTCTGTATTCTGGCTTAATCAAGTTTCAATTAATGTAATTGAAATTGATTTGGGCTCATTTGTTGAGTATGGTTTTGAATTGGATTCAAATAAATGTAATTGGGCTTAATGATGATTTTATTAGAATTTATTCCATATTTATTCTAGTCCAAGTGTGACTCGGATTGATCTGAAAATTGAACTAATTGGAGTTAACATGAATCAGATTCATGTGGAATTTTTTCGGATCCAAAATCTTTCAAATTGGTCTTCAATTTGGTTTAGAACTAATAATGGACCCAAGCCCATTTTAATTCAGCCCATTTGAATTAACCCATTTAAGAAAAGTCAATTTGAATTGGGAATTTACTTAGATGCCCTCCTGAATTAATTGACTCGTTTCTGTGTTTCTTCTTCGGTCCATATAAGCCTGTGAACCACTTTTTCTGCTGAAACATTCTCCCGTGAACCACGTTTTTTCCCTTCTTCCGAACACATAAATTGACCGCTTGATCTTCCTCATCCTGCAACCATTTGAAGATCCGAAGAGACGTGTCTCTTCGGTTTTGAAACCTCTTTAATATAGGACTGATTTAATTGAAATCAAACGGTTCAAAAAATTCAATAAAATCATGAAACGTTTGGCGTTCACTCTTCCCTTTTGGCGTTTTCTCTTCCCTGGTTCAGCCTTGTCTTTGCCTATAAATAGGCTAGCTTTCTCTTCATTCTGAGCTAGAGATTTTATCTGGGGAGAGGGGAGATTCATGATCTTTTGAGTAGCCTGTAAAAGAGAGAAAAAGGAAACGGGAAGAAAGAGGAAAAGAAAGAAAAAAAAGGGAAGAAAGAATTTTTGAAATTCTTTTCTTCTAGGGGTTTATTTGCAAAAGGGTTTTTGCACTATACAGACATCATCCTACCTTCCTGTATTTCTTGGCGTGCGTGTGAAGTAGAGGGTCCGTACATCCGGGCCTCGCATAGCACCAGATCCATCAGTACCAGATCCGGCACCAGATCCAGTTCCAGATCCAGTTCCCGATCTAGTACCAGATCTAGCATCTGATCCAGTATCTGATCCAGCACTTGGCCCTGTACCAGATTCTGTTCCTGAGTACCTTGACCATCTTCTGCTGCGGGATCGAGGTATGGTAAACATAATATAGTTATGTTATTTATTTATACCTGTTATAAATAAATAGATAAAATTTTAAAACTGATTTTCTGACATGGCATCCGATTTTATCGGATTTTGCGGGATATATTTCCTTCAATTGGTATCAGAGCCAGGTTGGCCGATGGAATTGGCCTATAATATCTAGAATTATGCATGATTTAATTTTTAAATTTAGATTAGATCTAGATTTATTGATAAAATATCAATCTTGTGCTGAATTATAAGGTTGTCCTGCTATAAGGTTAACCCCTTATAGTGAAAAGGTTGTCCTAGCACAAAATTGAGATTAATTTGTATCATAAAATAAATAGTTTATTTTTGTGAAATTATGCATAATTGATGTTTATGAAATTTCAGTTTTAAATTTATTATGACCACAAAGTTTAAATATAAATTGTTTATATTTGGAATAAATTGACACCTTGAATCCATGATCATAATACATTTAATAAAGAATTAAATGTTGAATTTAAAATTTGAAATTTGAATTTCAAATAAAGATTTAAAATTCAAAATTTGAAATTCGAATTAAAATTTAAATTTGAACATGGGTTTTGGGGCATGGGTTAGCACAATCAGATTAGTTGATTAGGTTAGACCTAATGTTAGAATTGACTTGGAATCAATAGTTGTATTAGACTAAATTCATTTTTCTAATTTGATCAAACTCAATAGTTTAGTTGATCATGTCCAAACACTTCAATTGGATCTGATTGTGGCTCAGTGGTCGAGCCTGAGTTCTCAATGACTATCTAAATCAACTTGACATACCATTTGGTGTCTAAGGCAAGTTGGATCTACGGTTATTAATTGGGGCTACCTCTTTCCTGGCCAACTCTGTTGGTGTCTAGGAAAGACGGTTAATGGCGGAACCCTCCCGTGATCTCTCTTACCTGGCCAATGTGGTCGTTCAAGTTTTGATTTAGATATCTTGAGACTTGGTACTCACC
Source organism: Phoenix dactylifera (assembly GCF_009389715.1). Taxonomy (NCBI): domain Eukaryota; kingdom Viridiplantae; phylum Streptophyta; class Magnoliopsida; order Arecales; family Arecaceae; genus Phoenix; species Phoenix dactylifera. The sequence continues at coordinate 111,760 of NW_024068608.1, forward strand.
CATGTCAATAAGGAAATCAGTATGACTGATTTAGATGTCCATAGACCAATGAAATTCTATGTCCTCTATATGACTCAGTGCAGTCAGTGGGAGGATATAGAATTATCGGTCTCTCTAAAATTCTCTAAATTATTAGGTCCTTAAAATGATATAGTTATATAGATAACTAGGTCATAGCCTCCCATTAAAATGGATGATAATTGGTCCAGTATTTCAGTTGGACATGCAGGACGCTTCCGTCTGGTGTTCATCTGAATATTGGAATTATCCTTCATTATATGATAGCTCTTTGAGCTATCTGATTGTGATTAGGTTGGCCGAGCTTTCCTCGGGCCTGATCATACATTAGGTAGTGTCATCGAGTTAGTTCATTAATGGTTGGATCTGACCAGGATTTTCAGTGGAGGCCTCCGCCTACTGATTACCACCTGGGGCAAAATAAAATACTAGAAATTATTTAGAGAAATAATTGGTAATGTACCTACCCTTAGATGCATATGGGTTGGCCGAGCTTTCCTCGGGCCTGTATACAGTCCATGTGGATTCTAGTACCCGCTAAGGAATTAAAGTAATTCCTCGAATTAAAGGTAGAGGCTAAAAATTTGACTAAAATAGTGGGAGAAATCTTTAGACTGAAGTCCAAGTCTTTAGAATTAAAATAAATCATATACTAATTAGCTCTGGTTTTTTCCTTTCAGATATGGCTAACTCTTTGTCCCTCCGAACACTCTTAGACAACGATAAACTTAATGGGACCTAACTTCGATAGCTGGTATCGGAAGTTGAAAATTGTATTAGAGCACGAGCGGATCCTATATGTGATATTGGATCCAGCACCTGAGGAACCTGCAGCAAATGCACCACGTGCAATCAGAGACGCTTATCAGAAGTGGCTTAATGATCGCACTACCGTACGCTGCATCATGAGGGCTTCGATGAATGATGAATTTAGTCGTAAATTCGAAGAAGCACAGCCTGTGGAAATATTTCAAATGTTGAAAGAGTCTTTCGGGACACCTGATGATGTCGAATGACATAAGACCTCCTGTGCGATTTTCAATGCCCGCATGAGTGAAGGGGAATCAATCACAGAACATGTATTGTACATGGTCGAGAAAATTGATCTCCTGAGTAAACTTGGTTTTCCTTTGCACGAGCAATTGGGCAAGGATGCTATTTTGAACTCACTTCCCAAATCCTACCTGACCTTCCTTAGTCATTATAGAATGACTAAACCTGCAGTATCCTATCATGGATTGCTAGGTTTACTGCAGACCTATGAGAAGGATCACCAACTCTTTAAGGGGTCGGTGAATGTGGTGGGTGGAACTTCTGCAGGTCGTTCTTCCTTTAAGAAAGGAAAGAAAAGGAAGGTAAATAAAGTTCGTGCTGGGGCTTCTAAGCCCAAACAGACTATGAAGCAGAAATCTGATCAGAGTAAGGCAGAATGCTTCTTCTGCAAGAAGCAGGGTCACTGGAAGCGGAACTGTCCGGCTTATTTAGCGTCCCTTGATCCAAATAGGCCAAAGAAGAAAATGCAGCAAACAGTTGCTGCACAAGGTAATTATATGATAACACCTTGTAATTTTTCTGTTTATGATTCTACTACCTGGGTATTGGATACCGGAAGTCCAATTAATATTTGCAATTCTTTGCAGGGACTTCAAGTAAGTAGAAGATTCAAGAACGGCGATCGATTCCTAAATGTTGGTGATGGAAGATCTGTTCCAGTCCTAGCTTTAGGAGTCATTGAGTTGTTTTTTGAGTCTGGAGTAGTTATGTTAAATGATTGTCACTTTTGTCCAGCATTCTTGATGAATGTCATCTCTGTAGGCTTTTTGGCCAAGAATGGTTATACCTTTTATATAAATGAAAGATTTTGTGATATCATTTTGAATGATACTAAAATTTTCAGTGGACAAATGAAATATGGCATTTATACTCTATCATTGCCTGTGAATGTAATGTACACATCTAATAAACACCCTAAATTAGATAAAGTCAATGAAACCTATTTATGGCATTGCCGGCTTGGTCATATAAACAAAAACAGGATAAACAGGTTAGCCCAACAAGGCATTTTAGAAATCAATGATTGTGAATCATTGCCAACTTGTGAATCCTGTCTTCTGGGTAAAATGACCAAGTCACCTTTTTCAGAAAAGGGTGAACGAGCCAGCGATGTTCTTGGCCTCATACATACTGATGTATGTGGACCTATGAACGTAAGTGCCAAAGGTGGTTATGCCTACTTCATAACCTTCACAGATGACCTATCCAGGTTTGGGTATGTCTATCTGATGAAGCATAAGTCGGAATCATTTGAAATGTTCAAACGATTTCGTAATGAAGTAGAAAAACAGACTGGAAAGAGTATTAAGATCCTTCGGTCAGACCGAGGAGGAGAATACCTTTCCGGTGATTTCTTGACTTATCTAGAGGAGAATGGGATTCTCTCACAATGGACCCCTCCAGGAACACCTCAGCACAATGGTGTATCCGAAAGGAGGAATCGAACTCTGTTAGACATGGTTCGATCCATGATGGGGTTTACTAGTCTGCCTCTATCTTTTTGGGGTTATGCTTTAGAGTCTGCATGTATAATACTAAATAAGGTTCCAAGTAAGTCTGTTGAGAAGACTCCATATGAGATATGGACTGGGCGTAAGCCGACACTTTCATACCTTAGGATTTGGGGATGTCCGGCTTATGTTAAACGTTCTCAAACTGACAAACTGAGTCCTAGGTCCGATAAGTGTTATTTTGTAGGGTACCCCAAGCAAACTAGGGGTTATTACTTTTACCTTCCTAATGAACAAAAGGTGTTCGTAGGACTTAAGGCAACATTTTTGGAAAAGGAATTCCTTGGTGAAGGAATTGTTGCCTCTAAGGTTGAACTTAGTGAAGTTCAGCAGGTGGAAGATTTAACACAATCTACTGAACCCACAGAATCGGTTTTGATTAGATCAAACCCGGAGCCCAATGTAGAAGCACCATTAAGGCGATCCGGTAGAGTACCGCATCAAGTGGATAGATACTACGGTTTCTTGGTCCATGACGCGGATCCTATTGAGCTCGATGAGAACAATGAGGATCCGATCACCTATATGGATGCTATGCAGAGGTCCGACTCTGAGTTGTGGCTTAATGCCATGAAATCCGAAATGGAGTCCATGGAAATCAATAGTGTATGGACACTAGTTGATCCACCCGAAAGGATAAAACCCATAGGGTGCAAATGGATTTTCAAAAGAAAGAGAGGCGCAGATGGAAAGGTGGAGACCTATAAAGCCCATCTGGTTGCCAAGGGATATCGTCAACGTTATGGTATCGATTATGACGAAACTTTTTCCCCTGTGGCAATGCTAAAATCTATTCGGATCATGCTAGCTATAGCAGCATATATGGATTATGAAATCTGGCAAATGGATGTGAAAACAGCTTTTCTAAATGGAGAGCTGGAAGAAGAGGTGTATATGATACAACCTGAGGGTTTCACATCCATAGACGAGTCCAAAGTATACAAGCTATAAAAGTCCATTTATGGACTTAAGCAAGCTTCTCGAAGTTGGAACATACGTTTCGATAAAACTATCAAAACATATGGCTTCGTTAAGAACGAAGAAGAACCTTGTGTCTACAAGTGGGTTAACGGTTCAGTGATCACATTTCTTGTGTTGTATGTGGATGACATTCTCTTAATTGGGAATGACATTCCTGCATTACAAAATGTGAAACTCTGGCTGTCATCACAGTTCTCCATGAAGGATCTGGGAGAAGCATCCTACATCCTAGGGATGAAAATCTATAGAGATAGATCTAAGAGGTTGCTTGGATTGTCCCAATCCACGTACATCGACACTATGTTGAAGCGGTTCAACATGGAGCATTCCAAGAAGGGCTATCTTCCGATAGGCCAAGGAATTTCTCTCTCTAAGAAAGATTGTCCGACAACTTTCGAAGAAAGAGAGCGTATGAGTAGAATCCCATATGCTTCTGCAGTAGGTTCTATTATGTACGCCATGATATGTACAAGACCGGATGTTGCTTACTCACTAGCAGTAGCGAGTAGGTATCAGTCTGATCCGGGTGAGAACCATTGGAAGGTGGTGAAAACCATCCTTAAGTATTTAAGAAATACTAAGGACCAATGTTAATCTATGGAGAATCTGACTTAAAACTTGTGGGGTTTACGGACTCTAGTTTTCAGTCAGACCATGATGACAGTAAGAGTATGTCAGGATTTGTGTTTACCCTGAATGGAGGAGCAGTCTGCTGGAAAAGTTTCAAGCAGCATTCAGTAGCCGATTCTGTATGCGAAGCAGAGTATGTTGCTGCATCAGATGCGGCAAAGAAAGCTGTTTGGATCAAGAAGTTTGTAAATCAACTTGGTGTTGCTCCCTCAATCAACGGTCCAGTTCTTTTGTATTGTGACAATACTGGAGCCATTGCACAAGCAAAGGAGCCAAAGTCCCACCATAGAACCAAGCACATTCTGCGTCGCTACCACCTTGTACGAGAAATCGTGGAACGAGGTGACGTCAATCTTCAAAAGATCGATGGAAAGGAGAACCTAGCTGACCCATTCACTAAAGCCCTTTCTGTAAAGGAGTTCGATTATCACAAATCAAAGATGGGTATTAGATACTGTACAAATTGGCTTTAGTTCAAGTGGGAGTTGTTGGGAATTGTGTCCCAAAGCCAATTTTTATTGTAAGAATAATGTATATATTTTATTTAATGAATAATAAAATCTATTCTGGCATTCTTTTCATCACAAGTGTTGCATCTTCAAATAGGAACTCCTGTGTATTGTGATGAAGTCCTTAGGACTAATTTAGTGAGTAAAGGAGGTTTTATCATTTAGTCCTTAAATTGGTTCGCGACTGATTGAACAAAGCTATTAATTGGACCAATAGCTATGTCAAGTACTAGGTCGGTTGGTATGTCATTTAGTTGTTGTCCTCTTAACCAAGGGAGTGTGGAGACACTGGATATGGCATATAGAGTGAGATGGTAGGAGATACATCGTCGTAGACAGTGTGACCACCTGTTGAGCACCTTCCACTGTCAGGAGTTAGCTGCACAAAGCATATGGGCTGGAAGTATCCCTAGGACCTGAGACTATCACGGTTGACTGCAAGCAACTCCACTGTACTTTGGCACTGAACGATCTGGGAATTTCTAATTCAGGATATTGAAAAGTATGCTGGGATGCAGGTCAAGTACTCGCGATAAGTCTGTGTATGAGTCTAAGGAACGGGATTGAACCGCACCAAGATAATAGGAGTATGTATGTTTCGCTGTGTTTCAATTTAGTAAACCTGGCCAGGGTAAACCAAGTGATTGGTCATTGAATTAATTAATGAAATACAATATGGATGACCGGACCAAAGTGTGACAGTTCACTTTAGGTCATCTTGAGCATCGTTGTCAAAGGATGAATTATGCGGTAACCATATGAATGGGTTCTTGAATGTTGCTTTGCATATTCGACCTATCCGGACGTCGGGTATCATTGCTAGATGGTCACTCGATTAGTGCATGAAGTGGTTCATGTACTACCGGCTTAGTGTTCGAACCTATCGGAGTCACGCACATAAGTCAAGTTAAGTAGGAAGGACTTGATCCAATTTAATTGAGAATTAAATTGTAGGTCATGTGAGATTTGGTTTTGTCTATGTTCAGCTAGCACTGAACATGAGGTACATACTGAATTCATGGATGTGTATTTGATTATGTCTGTATTCTGGCTTAATCAAGTTTCAATTAATGTAATTGAAATTGATTTGGGCTCATTTGTTGAGTATGGTTTTGAATTGGATTCAAATAAATGTAATTGGGCTTAATGATGATTTTATTAGAATTTATTCCATATTTATTCTAGTCCAAGTGTGACTCGGATTGATCTGAAAATGGAACTAATTGGAGTTAACATGAATCAGATTCATGTGGAATTTTTTCGGATCCAAAATCTTTCAAATTGGTCTTCAATTTGGTTTAGAACCAATAATGGACCCAAGCCCATTTTAATTCAGCCCATTTGAATTAACCCATTTAAGAAAAGTCAATTTGAATTGGGAATTTACTTAGATGCCCTCCTGAATTAATTGACTCATTTCTGTGTTTCTTCTTCGGTCCACATAAGCCTTGAACCACTTTTTCTGCTGAAACATTCTCCCGTGAACCACGTTTTTCCCTTCTTCCGAACACATAAATTGACCGCTTGATCTTCCTCATCCTGCAACCATTTGAAGATCCGAAGAGACGTGTCTCTTCGGTTTTGAAACCTCTTTAATATAGGACTTGATTTAATTGAAATCAAACGGTTCAAAAAATTCAATAAAATCATGAAACGTTTGGCGTTCACTTTTCCCTTTTGGCGTTTTCTCTTCCCTGGTTCAGCCTTGTCTTTGCCTATAAATAGGCTAGCTTTCTCTTCATTCTGAGCTAGAGATTTTATCTGGGGAGAGGGGAGATTCATGATCTTTTGAGTAGCCTGTAAAAGAGAGAAAAAGGAAACGGGAAGAAAGAGGAAAAGAAAGAAAAAAAAAGGGAAGAAAGAATTTTTGAAATTTTTTTCTTCTAGGGGTTTATTTGCAAAAGGGTTTTTGCACTATACAGACATCATCCTACCTTCCTGCATTTCTTGGCGTGCGTGTGAAGTAGAGGGTCCGTACATCCGGGCCTCGCATAGCACCAGATCCATCAGTACCAGATCTGGCACCAGATCCAGTTCCAATCCAGTTCCCGATCCAGTACCAGATCTAGCATCTGATCCAGTATCTGATCCAGCACTTGGCCCTGTACCAGATTCTATTCCTGAGTACCTTGACCATCTTCTGCTGCGGGATCGAGGTATGGTAAACATAATATAGTTATGTTATTTATTTATACCTGTTATAAATAAATAGATAAAATTTTAAAAACTGATTTTCTAACCTGGCATCCGATTTTATCGGATTTTGCCGGGATATTTTTCCTTCAGATTGTTAATTGAACCATTTGCTGTCCATGTCATGATAATGATGATGACTCGTTGGCCCGAGCTCATGCCTGAGCCCGAACGAAATTCGAAATAGAGCCCTAATTTAGGCTCGAATTTAGGCCCGATTCAATTTATTTTTATATATTATTTTTAAAAAAATAATAAATAAAAAAAATAAATTAAAATGGGTTTAACTGAAAATAATGTAGCATATATCATTTTACTTGTGTTATAGGAGAGAGTCCAATTTTTAGCTAGTTTATTTATTTATGAAGTAATATTATAAAATTATTAAACTTCAATAACATTCGGGCCAAATCTATTTTTGGCCCAAACGGATAATTCAGATTGGCAAAATCAAGTTCAGGGTCGGGCTTGGGCTCGGGCCTAGATTATTAAAAAAAATTTGGGCCAAGTTTAGATAGGGCATGGCTCAGTCCACTTGTAGCCTATTCTCAAGAGATGATCGGCCAAGACTACATATTGGATATATTGGTTGTTCATGTTTTAATGTGATAAATTTTTATACCTAGCACGTTTCAATTTTTGATAGAAGGGCAATTTTATCGAGATCCATTTCGATTGAAGAGATTCTATCTCCCAATCGTGGCGTCAATCATAGACGGCTGCGATTGGAAAACAAAGCCCTTTCTAATTTCTACCGATCTACTCAACTTATTATACCAACCAACTTTCATAGCAGGGTATCCCTTCCAAATTACTCCAGCAAAATATCATAAATTTTTGATCTCCTAAAATAAATCCCATACTATCTAAGATATCAGGATAGTTACTTCTTTTCTATGTTTATTTATTCTGTAATCAAACAACACTTAGATCTGTCCGAATCTCATCAGTTGTGTCAGACATTGTTGCCCAGTAGATACAACCCAAGAGGGGGTGAATTGGGTCTTTTAAAACTTTTGACCTACTTCTATAAGTTTTCGATTAATTATGCTAAGTTGTATAGATGCACAGTGAAAGTTAAACTTAGCACCAGTTTGATGTATAGAATGTGACTTGATTGAATATGCTTGCTACTAAAGAATTCGCGGATAATAGTTAAGCAAGCAATTTATCTAAGTGAGTGAGAGTATAAGTTAGACAATGACAAAAAGCATTACAAACACAATAAACATATAGTGGTTCGGTGCACCCCAGCACCTACATCCACTCCCCAAGACCTCTTGGAAATTTCACTATAATCCTACAGATTACAGCCGGTTGTTTTACAAGCTCACAACCCAATTGTTGTTTTACGAGCGCACAACGAACTCGGTCGGTTTTCCCAGGCTCACCGACTAGAACCACCCCGATTGTTTTTTCGGGATCACAATCAAACCCTTACACCGTTGGTTTCAACCTAGGCTCACCAACAAACCTCTCACCGTTGGTTTTCCCTTTGGCTCACCAACAAACCTTAACCCCTTGATTCAATCCCTTGATTGAATCAAGTTACAAGATATTAAA